>NC_081414.1:215344129-215609129 GCF_030272615.1 Cryptomeria japonica | reverse complement strand
TTATAGATCGTGCAAGGATGCACATTTCTTAAATCAAGGCTAGCATCATGCTCGATACAAGGAAAATATATTATGCACATGCTAAAGTATGTATTAACAAACAAGCAAAAAATCAATGAGATCTAGACAAGTATAGATAGCGTTGAACCAACAAACATAGGGTATGTGAGGCATGAAAATATCTTGACAAGATATATATATATATATATATATATATATATATATATATATATATATATATATATATATATATATATATATATATATATATATATATATATATATATATATATATATATATATATCTTGTCAAGATATTTTCATGCCTCACATACCCTATGTTTGTTGGTTCAACGCTATCTATACTTGTCTAGATCTCATTGATTTTTTGCTTGTTTGTTAATATATATATATATATAACTTCATAAAAAACACACATGAAATGTATGTGCAACAACTACAAAAGAACTAGTTACTTTATGGATTGTGGAAAAATCATTCCTACTATTTTATTTGCATCATATTTAATATTTAATAAAGAATAAAATGTGACATTTTATAAAAAAAATAAGTTGAGTAGCGGAACAACTTCCTACGCTAATATTGAGAGGAGGGTAATGCAAAAACTTTTACAAATCCTTACACCAGTTTTAGAAACTTAACAGAAAGAAACATAAAATAGCATGCTTCACTTAATATGAATCAATGTTGTTCTCTTAATTGTATGACATTATTCACTTAATAAATCATACTCTTAGCTGTAGAGTATTACCCAACTAGTGAATCCCAATCCCCTTATGAATCCATGTTCTCCTTGTTGGCATTGAGTTGTCATTGATGTCAACTGGTATTACAGGCTACCAGTAGGGTATGTCAACCTAGTATGAAGAAGATTGAACTGACATAAGGAAAATTAACATGAAGGATTGTCGATCGGTATGGTGGAATACAAGTAGGTATTGAGACTGTTAGTGACATCACCAGTAAGAGGTGATATGAAGTTGTGTGTTGGCATGACCTATTGTAATTGGTATAAAGGCTGGTTGTTTGCTTGTGATAATGTTGGTGTAGTGTACACTACCTGTTAGCAGAAGGAGAAGGTCTCACCGGTAAGGGCTTGTGCTGGTATGATTTTGATGAATGATCAAGTTTAAACTGACCATGTGTCGGTGAGATGAGTGTATGCCGATGTGATGCCACATGGAGCTAAGGTGGCAAGCATGCAGAAGTCGGTGAAGTTTCTATCGACATGGTTGTTGGAGTAGTTAGTCAAAATTAAATGAAACAACTACAAATCATGGATCGATAACAGATCAATGTGGCTCGAGGAAGAATGAACAACATAGAAAGATTAGGGAGTTGTTGGTGCTTGGGTTGAAGCAAGGAAATCAGATTGCAAGAGGACCTCGAGAAGGAAATAGCTGGGTCATAAATGAAGCGACAGATTTCAAGGCTGGAAATCATGGTCAGGTTTGCTATTTTTGGTAAACATATTATGGACAAATGGAAAACGCGTAATCGCTTATTCAAACAGAGGGTTTGCTATTTTTGGTAAACATATTATGGATAGATGGAAAACATGTGATGACAAATTACAATGACATAGACTAATTCTTTCCATCCAACTGTTGACCACACTTCTAGACATGTCGAAGATATCCTTCATCTTTTTATGTGCACGCGTTGAAGATGATGTCTCTAACCACTACCTTTGTTGTAACAAAATTCTCAACATGTTCCCCTATTTCATTCATATCCAAAGTATCCGCATGGACAATGCTAAGGGTTGAACTGAGTAGAGATCTACATTTGGTAATCCACTGATCTTTGTCCTTAATAACTCTTGTATCATCTACCACACTTGGGAATCCATGATTAACAATCCCCTTACACTCCTCATATTCAGTTTTCAACCGTGTTGTGAATCTTTCATGAGTGTCAATTAGTTTTTTGACTTTATTGATCCTTTTGTCACCCAGTGTCTTATCCTGCAATAACATGTTTAACCTATCAAAGATCCTCTAGTACGACACTGTGTTATCCATGTTTCTCTCGTAAACAACCCAGAATTCCTTTAGTATTTTCTGCAAATTCTCAAACCTTTTAGATAGAAAGACACATGCTATGTCTATCCTTATGCTATGCATTCTTTCCCTCAACTTTTTGTTTTCTTTGTGCAATTCTTCGCACTTCTTTTTTAGTTTGGACTCATCTGCTATCCGGGGTACAAGCTGGCCCCTGCTTCTTAAAAGTTCCTCATATAACGATTTGTATTTTCCTATTTCTTTTACTAGCATCTTCATCAGTGCTTTATTCAATTTTGAAATATCAACTCCCATATCCAGCATGACCATGGGATCCACTTCACCAACCTTCAACTTCATCATGTGTCCAAAAGCCTTGTCCACATCTATGATATTTCGCCTCTTATTTGGAGGATAGAGGGCCCACAAACGCATAGCCTCATCATCTAGATCATATCTTGATCCAATGAAGATGTCATTCACGCCCTGAATATCTAACTTGAAGTCCTTCTCTGAATACAATAGGCTATCAAAAATAAAGGATGCACTAAGATCCTAGCCCAGAAAGAGGATAATTCCTTCCTCTACAAGAAGTTGCCTTCCCCTTTGAGGGGTCATGCCTTCTACTTCTGCATCGATATCATCCTTCAGTTTTTTAAGCATCTCTGCCTCATTTTCTGGTGTTACATCATGCATTGCTTCTCTTAGCCTCTTTCCTTTGAAATGATACAAGAAGGACTTAAATTCCTTTGACTTGATGAATTCATCATCAGACACAAAAGAAGTGTGCTCTTTTAACCTAACATCAACATCAGCATTCATCCTAGCCATAATTTGGTCTTGAGCTTCAGGTTCCTCCACTCTTTCAGGCATTTTGAATCTTGAAACAACATCATTTTCACTTGATTCACTCTTAGCTTCTTCTTCTTCTTCCATTTCTTGCAGTCTTTGTCTCTTTTCTTCCATTTTTTGGTTCAAATACTGAAAGATCTACATAGCCTCGTTAGATTCCTTATTTTTGAAGATGTCCAAGGCTTCAACATGTTCATGAAAATAGTCACCCAAATTTTGCCCTTTTCTTCTTTGGTGTATGTATCCCTTTGGGTCATAATTCTTTCAGCTTGTGTGCTCATAGAAGTTATAATCTTCTATCAACCTCCTGTCAATTACTTCATATGCCTTTGTGGATACAATAGTGAAGTCACCAAAATGTAGAGTCCCGGGAATAAAAACTTGCTTGTGGGCACCCCCAAAATGTTGTGCATTAGAGACACTCGTTTGTCTCACAATCTCCAGGTAGGAAATTCTGTTAGGCGCAGGCTTTGGTAGCACATAAGGTGCACCTTTGAATCCAAACACTCTAACATATGTGAAGTTCTGGCACACATACCAGTCACCCCAATTATGGCTAACCCTGGTATCCCCATGTTCATGGGGTCTAAGAAATCTTTTGATTTCTTCTGAAAATCATCCATCAAAAGAAACCCCAAAAGCTCTGTATAATGGTTGCACAAAAAATTCTTCAAACTTGACATAGTGAGATCTCATGAACCGAGAATCCCACAGTGATACCCATAGTTGTAGTGGCTACTTCTGTCCATCCTTGCCATGAATGTTCAATTTCAAATCCTTAGGCCACAACCCCCTGAGTCATCCATAAAGCAAGATAATATGCATCAATAATGAATAAAACCTAAAATATTTATCGGGGTTATTCTGAAGACTTAGAAAACCCTCATGCATCTTCTTAACAATGTAAGCAACATAATCAAATTGTCTCAGCTCATGCATCTATGTGTCTGTAGCAAGTACCAAAGGTCCTATCTGAGCTACATCTTGACTGCATGCCATATATGTATATTGCAAATACTACCTGAAAATGTTGATATCAAAAGGGGGCCCATCTTCATCTGTTAACTTTCCTTTCTCAGCCTTATGTATGGCCAAATTCCACCCATTATATACAGTATCCATCTTTTTATACTCTTCCTCTAGTTTTTCAAAAGATAGAGGTACACCAGATTCAAATCCAAGATCAAAAACCTCCTGAATGGTGGCTATCGAGATACAAATGAATGCATTTCCATTTGGCAATTGAATACATCTTTTTATGGCATTATTAGCCCTAACCAATGTTTTCATCAATTGAATATTCACAAAGACATTAGGAGCCACAAGTTTACCTAATCTAGTTGTCCATGGGTTTGAGATTGGGGCCAACTTGGTTCTTAGGGTTAATGTATGAGGGGTGTTGTTGCACAAGAAAGAAAATTAGAACAGCAACTGGTAGCACATATTTCTCTTGTGGCTACCTCACCCGATTCTGATAGTGATAAGGCTACTGAATTCAAAAGGGTGGACAAAAAGAAAAGAAAACCCTCACCGGCACCTGCTCCATCACTAAAGAAATCAAGAACACTTAGAAAGAAACAACAGGCTGTGAGAGAGCCTAGTGGTCAGAAGAAGAAAGTCACACCAAACAAGAAACCGGAACAAAAGGAACCTAACACTCTTTCATCGGAAGAGCTGATAAATGAAATAACTCAAGAAGGAAATCTTAGTAATGTTAATAAGTTTTATCATTCTTTTAAGGATTCAGATAAGGATATTATTGAGGAAATTATAATTTTGTATCTGGAAATATATAGGAAGGTTCTTATTGAGGTTATAGATGTTCTTCCTAATGATCTATACTTGAGACTCGAAGCAAAGAGAATGTCCATTATGGAGTTAGATAAGAAATTGAAGGTTGAGGCATTGTTAGTGGTTCATCCTGTTAATTATATGAAATAAATTGATGATTTGATATTTGAAGCTAACAGGACTATTTTTGTGAGTGGTCGCCAGCAAGTTAGTCTTATGGTCGGCAGAGTAAAAGAGATTGCAGATGAAACAGCGGATAAGTGGGATATATTCTTTGTTGAGAAAGAGAAAAGGGAAGAGAAAGATAGACATAAAGTCAATAAATCATTTACTAAAGTATATCAAAAAGAAGATAAGGGTAAGAGTAAGGTTGGCAATGTACCCGACATCACAGTTAAGGACAACTTACCGCCACCAGTAGAGGACATCCCACCCGTAGTAGTAGAGGCACCGACAAAAATGTAAAATGAGACTGAAAAGATATCAGAGGAAGTGAAAGAAGATGATATTGATATCGAGTCAAATATTCTATTCACAATGAATGTTGACACTCAGGACATCAATATTGTAATGGATAAATAAATTGCAAAGGAAAATAAATTTGAAGCTATAAATGTTGAGATCTCTAGATTAGGTAAACTTGTGGTTCCTAATGTCTTTGTGACCAAAATTTGAAGTCCAAAAACTAAGAGTGCTCCCCCTAAGCAAGTGATCTCCTTTTGTATATTTTTCTCATTACACTACTCCCCCTTTGACATCAATGACAAAGGATGTCAAAAAGTATCAAAAAATCAAAAATTACTTCGAAACCTGTAGCCGGTTATGTACAATCTGAAAAATGTCTGCCAAAACCAAGTTAAGACTTTGTAAAAACTTTGTACTATCATAAATTACAGTCTCTATTTGTCAGATCATCCCGGTAAGATAATGCATCTGTTGCTCTAGTGATCTGTCCCCTTGAATAGTTACCTTAGATAGCTCATTCCGGTGTGTTAACAAATTATCCAATCTAGGACCAAGTTTGTTCTTTAACTCCTGGGTTTTCATCTTCAACCTTGCTTTCTCTCTTTCCAATTTCTCAATCTTCTCTTCATAAATAGCCATCTCTTGATCCAAAATCGATGTGAGTTCCGAAGAACCAATCATATTGTCAGCAATGTCATCAATTTATTTCTGTGTTTTCCTTATTTTCTCATTAATATCTTCTGTTAGATGGTGAGGTTTGTAGGCTTCCTGGTACAATTCCTTGTATTCCAAAATGGTGGAATTCAATGCCGGTAAGAAAAAATCAATCTATTTTGTACAATCCTTTATTGTTTTGTCAAAGAATTCATCCTTCTCCTTATTAACTCTTTCCTGAATGGTGTCCTCATTTATCTTATCTACAGTTTGAATGTTAGAATAAATGAATTTGGACAATGTGTCCAATTTGCCTATAGACCCAACAATGTGATCAACCTTGCACGTCGGTGCAATCATTTGTGAAATTGGTAAAGAATCATCAATAGCCTTAAATGCTAAGGAATTTCATTCTATTATCTTCTTTATGGAATCTAATAATACATCAGTGACATTTGTCGGTCTGTAATCCATAGTAGAAGTACTAGGAGGAGTGCTAGGTTCTGTAATAATTTTCTTTTCTTCTCTAGATACCTATTCAGTTACCTTAACCTCTTCTTTATCCACTTTCTCTTCCTTATTTTCACTCTTATTCTCATTCTTATTCTCTGTCGGTTCAGATTGTGTATGTTTTGGTTCTTTTTTTGCTTGTGTTGGTATCTTAATATTCTATTGAGTGTCAACAGTCTTGACCGGTGATTCAGAGATCTCAACATTTATAGCTTCAGATTTCTTTTCCTCCGCAATTTCCTTATCCATTACAATATTGATGTCCTAAGTGTCAACATTCATTGTGAATAGAATATTTGACTTAGGATCAATATCATCTTCTTTCACTTCCTTTGATATCTTTTCAGGCTCATTTTGCATTTCTGTCGGTGCCACTGCTACTACCAGTGGGATGTCCTGTGTCAGTGGTGGTAAGTTGTCCTTAACTATGATGTCGGGTACACTACCAACCTTACTCTTACCCTTATCTTCTTTTTGATATACTTTAGTAAATGATTTATCAACTTTATGTATATCTTTCTCTTCCCTTTTCTCTTTCTCAACAAAGAATATATCCCACTTATCCATTGTTTCATCTACAATCTCTTTTACTCTGTCGGCCATAAGACTAACTTTCCGGTGACCACTCACAAAAATAGTCATGCTAGCTTGAGATATCAAATCATCAATTTATTTCTTATAATTAACAAGATGAACCACTAACAGTTCCTCAACCTTCAATTTCTTATCTAACTCCATAATGGACATTCTCTTTGCTTCGAGTCTCAAGTATAGATCATTAGGAAGAACATCTATTACCTCAATAAGAACCTTCTTATATATATCCAGATACAAAATTATACTTTCCTCAATAGTATCCTTATCTAAATCCTTAAAAGAATGATAAAACTTTTTAACATTACTAAGATTTCCTTCTTGAGTTATTTCATTATCAGCTCTTCTGGTGAAAGAGTATCAGGTTCCTTTTGTTCTGGTTGCTTCTTTGGGGTAACTTTCTTCTTCTGACCATTGGGATCTCTCACAGCTTATTGTTCTGATTAATTAAAAAAGTAGGCTTTCAGGACCCAAAACCTTTAATAAAGGATATTAAGATAAGACACCAAAAAGATCAGTGCTTAAGAACCACATACAAAAAGATTGGCAAAAAGCCAGTGAACCGAAAGGACAGCAAAACAAACAACAGCAAAGAAACTAAGAAGGCACTACACTGTAATTTTCTTCAACAAGTCCTCCACCTTTATCACCAGCTTGTCGTAAGTGGCCCTGATAGCTTTAAGGTCTTCCAGATCCTTGTTAGGTTTTTTGTCCTTCTTTTTGCCTCTGTGCGGGTTCTGGGGCCTTGAGCTTCCCCTATTCCTTCCATTTCTGGGTCAATGTCCAGGATTTCCTTTTCACCATCCAGTTTGCTGATGAGAGTGTTGGTGTTGTTGGCTAAAATATTCAGGATGCTAAGGCTCTGTTTAGCAATGTTCTTTAGACACTCCTCAATTTTACCAATTTTCCTAACAGTTTCCAAGAGAGTGTGGTCGTTAGTGTAGCGTCGTAAAATTGTGACACTTGCAATTTCGACTGCATTTGGGTCTTCACGATGGCGGCGCAACGTTGAACCTTAATGAAGACCCCGAAACCTATTTACGACATCAAAAACTGCATCTTTTTGCACCTTGGTCTGATCCTCCTTGCACCCTGCTATCCCGGTAGGCGCCATGGTCCCTCAGGACCATGGCGCCCTGGTCCCTGGCCCTATTTTGGGCCCGGTCTCTTGTTGGGCATCGGGTCTTCAAGTTTGCAATTTGGAAAATAATACTCCTAGGTCAGCCTAAGGTTGGAAAAATCAATTTCCTAACCCTAATTGACAAGTATATAAACTACATTTCCTCTCCCATTTTGAGGAGGAAAAACATATGTGTGCAAGAGGTGGAAGCGATAGGCAAACATTCAAACATTCAAGCATTCAAGCATTCCTTCAAGCAATTGAGCATTCTAGGTCTCCATTCAAGGCTAGGTGTTGCATTCAAGACAAGGATTCAACCATTGAAGAGGAGATCACTTACAAACATACAACATACAACATCATTACACCTTCACATGTAAGAATACAAACATTCTTACAACAAGGTATCAGTACTTGATTACATTACAAACATTTACATTTACAGCATTCTCATTTCTTGGTTAATTCCAAAACCGGGGTTTGACCTGAAGGCAAACCCCTAATCCCTAACCCCCCAATTTTCCTCTCTTTTCTATGTGTAGGTTGTAGGTACGCGGCTGTAATTGAAGATCTGGAATCCTTGTGCAGAGACAAACAGATCCCCCTTCGTTTCGTGGATTTTTCGAAGGACCGTGTGCACTCCGGGCACCCTCGTCCCGTCAACTTTCATTCAAACTTGTAGGATAGCCTCGTCTCGACATTTTACTGCTAATTTTAGGTCCGCAGCTTCATCCCGTGTCTCTATCTCTATTTACAAGCGAATCTTTCTTACTTTCACATACACTCCTAGTGCAATCCTTCTATCTACATTCTTTACAAAAGAGGGTATCCTTGTTGTCTCAACCCTTGAAACTCATTTAGAATTCAATCTTGCATTGTGTGGGATTGGATCTTGTGAGTTTCAACCCCTCTTTTGAATGTAAAGTCTCTCCTAAGTGAAAACCGTCAATCCTAGTGACCTCCTTTCTCTCTCCTTGGAGTGGGGGAACACCTAGGGTTCAATTTTCCGCTTTACATTTTGGTGAACCCGACGTGAACATCCTAATTCTAATTATTCATGGTTAGATCTGAAAAAAATTTCTTCCTTAATTACATTTCCATGTTTGATCTTTTGCAAATTTTAGAGGTTAATTGCATAAAAACCCTAAATTTTCTTTTTAGTAATTGAGCTTGTGAAATGTTTAATTGTTAATGCTTGTTTCAGATCTACCCTTCTATTGCAAATTATCAATTCATATTTGTGCTTTAATTCTGAAAATTAAGTGGTTAAGTGTCAAAACCCTAATTTTTAAAACCCACTTGATTCAACCTTTGACCGATAATTTCACTGATCAGAACACCTCCAAATCGACTGTAACTTTGGATTCCGCAACAAAATCATAATATCTTTCATCCCTGAAAATTTTGAAAAAAGTTGCGAGGACCGTGTGCACCCCGAGCGCCATTGTCCCCAACATTTTTTTCAAAATTTTGGGAGCTAGATCTTACTGTATTTTTCTGCTAAAATCTAGAATCTTGGCTGATTTCATCAATTCTAACACTTTCAAAATTAAAGTCAAAGTTGGTCTAGTGATTGCTTGGATTAAGGCTTCTAATCATTCAAAATTTGTTGAAATTGAAATTTTGTGTCAAAATTGTGTTTCTTACTGTCCTAAATCTGAAAAGTGTGTTGGCATTCATTCGAAGTTTCAGTGCTTTATTCAAATTTTTACAATTTGTGACTTTTGAAATTAAGTGTTTAATTGCAACAACTTTGATTTCCGCTTTCAAAATTGAATTTTGCATGAAATTGAGTCAATTTTTAAATTTCAAAGCTTGCATTGCTTTTAGTATTCCCTCTAAAATCATAAAATTTAAAATTTCAGTTTCCCTCTCTTTTTCAAAATTCAAATTTTGCATTTTTCAACAATCTTGGTAGGGTTCAATTTTGAGATTGCAACTTTAATTTGGCCTATCTACAGATCGTAAAATCACTCAATTTTTTCAGATTAGCTTTTAAATCATCATAACTTTCATCCCTGAAAATTTTGAAAAAAGTTGCGAGGACCATGTGCAATCCGTTCGCCACGGTCCCTGACATTTTTTCTGAAATTTTGGGAGACTGTCAGGATTGCATTTAACAGCTTAAATCTAGGAGATTGACTAATTTTATTGAAATTTTCTACCTCTAAATTCGAAAATAAATTCAAAATCTTCTCTCTATCTCTAGTGCATGAGTTTTACAACAATAAGCCCTACTTATACTATTCCCGTTAGACGAAGCCTTAGAATTAAGTCTTTCCAAGGTTTAATTTATGAGGACACGGGTAATTCCTCTAATCCTCTTAATGATGAAGATGCTCTCCATGAGGTTTCTGTAGAACAACTTTCGAAATTGGATAACCAATTTGATGATTTTCAGCAATGGATGTCTCAAGAATACCCCGATAGTCAAGCTCTTTCATTAATTGAGGGTCTAAAAAGTATGGTTCAAAGTGATAAGAATGGAATTGATATTTTGCGTAGTATTGCACACATCGTGGATTCGAATGTGATGCCTATGAAGAGTTGTGCCGAAACTTTAGGCTATACACAACCTCCTACTCAAGTCAATCATTCTATTCCTTTGACAACTTCTATTACTAGTATAACTACTTTTACATCAAACATAATGACTACTTCAATACAAAACATTCCACCTATGATCACCAGTCATGGGGGCAATCCTTCTTCTTCAATCAACCCTCTTCCTTCATTCAATCCGACTTCTTCATTCATTCCTTCAATGAGTGTCCCTATTACATCTCCACAAATGAACATGACGCAAGGGGGCAATTCATTCAACCATTCCATTGCTGTTTGTGGTGCTCCTTTTTTCCAATCATCTCCTATGACTAACCATCATAGTGTCCCGCCACCTTACTCTCAATCAATACCATCTTTCAATAACATAATACCTCCATCACAATCTAACATGTCTAATATGAACTCTTCGACTGAAGCGACCATTAACAATCTTGCACAAACTGTCTCTTCTTTACAGCAACAAATTGCCTCTATGAATCAATCTAAGTTTAGTGTACCCACATTTGATGTTGCGAGCCCACTTTCTCTTGACATTGTTCGAGCTATCCCCCCTAAGCATGTTGAAATCCCGCAGTTGGAGCTTTATAATGGTAAAGGTGATCCTCTAACACATGTTAAGACCTTTCAAACAATATGTACCGATTTTGCTCATGACCAAAGGTTGCTTGCAAAACTGTTTACTAGAACATTAAGAGATAAGGCTCTACAATGGTATTGCTCGTTGCCTTCCCATTCTATTACTTCTTTCCAACAACTTGCAAATGCTTTTATTCAACAATTTCAAAACAATATGAGTCCTAAAGTTACTTTGATTGATTTAATGCATTGTAAACAAGGTGTTAAAGAAAAAGTGACTGATTTCATTGGTAGATATAAGCATTTGTGTGCTCAAATTTCTTTTCCAGTACCTGACAATGATATTCAAAGAATCTTTATTTCTAATTTACAAAAAGATATTAGAGAAAAGCTTCTATTTTTTGAGTTTACTTCTTTCCAACAGTTGTGTGCAACTCTTCACAATTATCAACTGACTGTGAGTCAAATGGAACAAGCAAATCCTATGGCTCCAAGTGATAAGGGTGATAGTAGTCAATAACCATTTGGGAAGTTTAAACCGAACAGAGGGTTCGTTAAGTTCAATGAAAACATCACCAACAACAATGTGAATGCAGCATCTTGTGTGCCTCCTATTTCTAAGTTTTTCAAGAAAGAAAGAGAGTTTACTCCTTTGAATGAATCATTGCATAGTATTATGAATAAGTTATTGGAACAAAATGTGCTTACTCTCCCTCCTATAAAGCAAATAGATCCTGCAAAGATTAATTCACCCTATTTTGATAACAAATCTTTTTGTCAATTTCATCGTCAACCTGGGCATGATACTGAAAAATATTTTGCTTTAAAGGGTAAAATTCAAGATTTGATTGATAATAATACTATCTCTGTTTCAGGTGTGAATGATAAAGGCAACACATCTATAGCTCTTCCTAACCAAAATCTTAAGATTTTTACTGATCCATTACCTTCTCATACCTCTAATGTGATTGAGACTAATGATTCCTCTTTCTCACCTGATGGTCTTGTGTCTATGACTCCGAATGTGATTAACTTTGTAGAGCAGCAGAAAATTCCTAAAGAACCTTCCATCACATTTGATTCCAGTGAAAATATCAGGGCACCTGATGGTCCTTTATATATAGTTGCAAAAGTCAAGAATACACCTTGTCGTGGAGTGCTTATTGATCCTTCTTGCATGGTTAATGTTATTACTGAAGAATTTCTTTTTACTTTGCAATTGAATCAAGTGATCTATGACAAAACAAATGTGGTTGTGAAATTATTTGATGCATTTTCTTCTCCTGCAATTGGTTCTATTACATTACCTATTGAGGTCCATAACAAATCCCTTGATGTGAGCTTTGCTATTATTCCATCATCTGAACAATTTCGTGTGAAGCTAGGCTATCCTTGGCTATCTTCCATGAAAGCTATTGCTTCTCCTATTCACAAGTGTTTGAAATTTCCCCATAATGGTGAAGTTGTTACTGTCAATCATAGTCTCTTTAAACCAGCTGAAAGAACTTCTAGCATTCCTATTGATTATTTTTGGCCTAAACAATTCCAATCTCTTCCACCGCGAAGTGATCATCTTTTCAAATCTTATCAAAAGTGGAAAAAAGATATGATCCTATCTCTAAGTGAACCTCGAACACCCAAACTTGATATTCCTATCGTTCTTGAGAAGGAAGTTCTTCCTTTGAAAGATAAAACTAATGTCTTTCCTCAAGAAGATTCCCAACCCATTCCTATGGATGTGACTATGTCTATGTCTAATAAAATTTCTAAAAGTAGACCTATACCTCCTCATCATGATGGACTTGGTCTCCTTCCTAAACCAAATATTCCTCCTTTATATGGAGCAGTTCCTCCTCCTTCCTCTTATAAAGAGAAGAGACCTTCCTCTTCTCCTATCATCCAACCTAAGAGACCACAACCTAAACACCCAAGTGATAAGGATGAGAACATTCCTCCTCCTCAATCTTCTCAACTTCCTACTAAGACTAGATGAAATCGTTTTGCGCGTGAACACCGATGAAAGCGTCATCTTAGAGCTCGTGCAACTGCTTCTCAAACTTTGCAATCTCCAAAAACACCTTCAGCTAGTATTATTCCATTTTCTCCTCAGCCAAAAATTGAGCCCAAATCTCCTAAGCATAAGATGCATGATGGTTTTGATCCTGTGCGAGTTAAAGATCCTATTTTTATAAATCTTGATGATGATATAGATAAAAATGTTATTCATGATGAAAATGTTACTCCTCTTTCTTCTGATAGTGAATATGAATATGTTGATATTGATAACCATTTATCTAACGAATTTTCTAAAGCACTTATCCTAGCTCTTAGACAAGAACAACGTGGCTTGGAACATGAACATAGCCCTTGTTTGGATCTTGTGATAGCTCCATCTGCTGTGTTGGATGTTCCTCCTCTAGCATGTTTCCTGCCTTCCCGAAATATTGATCAGCAAGATCGGGGGGTGGATGACGTGCTAGACTAGTTCATTAGCATAGCAGACTCTCTTCCCCTCTCTTGATCTCTTTTGTTACTTCTTCTATGTGTTATTCTCATTCTTCTATTTGTTGTCCTTAGTGTTTTCTACTTGAGGATGATGCAAAGCATTGAGATCTCTTTTGGTCTCTCTCATGTTGACTCAAAAGACACATGTGTTCCCTTCTTCTAGGTGACCTTCCTTGATTGGGGAATGAAGAACAATTATGCATACATACATATGATATACATGAATTATCATACAGCATACTGACCCCAAGGAAAGTGAAGTCACCTCGTGATTTGTGTTTTGTGTCTATTATCCTTGGGTTTGTCTCACACTTGGGGGCTAAATCTTTGTGATAACATGCTCCTTTCCCTTCTCATTTCTTATGTGTATCACTACCTTAAAGCAATCACCCCCGATGAGGCATGTGCGATCGCTTTAACGTAGGGGGCATACACTCCGTCCATATCTCTTCAAGATTCTTGAAAATTTCTTGGCAAACTTAGCGTTGCCTTGAAAATGTTTGGTATTATTCTTGCATGACTCATAGTTAGGGAACTGCACTACTAATAGTCATGGTTCTCCCTCGTGATCTTCCCTTTTACTTTGTGAATTGAAGTCGTAAGATCCTTAGTCCACTGGGGGCTTGGTGTATCTTGCCTCCTTGACGTGGTGAAAGTCTTTCAATGTTGTTTCCTTGTACTTTACCGGAAGTATGGGCGTACGCTTATACTCCCGCTAAAGTGGGGGCTAAATGTAGTGTCGTAAAATTGCGACACTTGCAATTTTGACTGCATTTGGGTCTTCACGATGGCAGTGCAATTTTGAACCTGAATGGAGACACCGAAACCTATTTACGACATCAAAAACTGCATCTTTCTGCACCTTGGCCTGATCCTCCTTGCACCCTGCTGTCCCGGGAGGTGGGACCATGGTGCCCAGCGCCCTAGTCCTTCAGGACCCTGGCGCCCAGTGCCTAAAGGACCATGGCGCCCAGCGCCTTAGTCCCTGGCCCTATTTTGGGCCCAGTCTCTTGTTGGGCATCGGGTCTTCATGTTTGCAATTTGGAAAATAATACTCCTAGGTCGGCCTAAGGTCGAAAAAATCAGTTTCCTAACCCTAATTGACAAGTATATAAACTACATTTCCTCTCCCATTTTTAGGATGAAAAACATATGTGTGCAAGAGGCGGAATCGATAGGCAAACATTCAAACATTCAAGCATTCAAGCATTCCTTCAAGCAATTGAGCATTCTAGGTTTCCATTCAAGGCTAGGTGTTGCATTCAAGACAAGGATTCAACCATTGAAGAGGAGATCACTTACAAACATACAACATACAACATCATTACACCTTCGCATGTAAGAATACAAACATTCTTACAACAAGGTATCAGTACTTGATTACATTACAAACATTTACGTTTACAGCATTCTCATTTCTTGGTTAATTCCAAAACTAGGGTTTGACATGAAGGCAAACCCCTAATCCCTAACCCCCCAATCGTCCTCTCTTTTCTATGTGTAGGTTGCAGGTACGTGGCTGTAATTGAAGATCTGGAATCCTTGTGCAGAGACAAACAGATCCCCCTTCATTTCGCAGATTTTTCGGAGGACCGTGTGCACTCGGGCCGCCCTCATACCGTCAACTTTTGCTCAAACTTCCAGGACAGCCTCATCTTGACATTTTACTACTAATTTTAGGTCCGCAGCTTCATCCCATGTCTCTATCTCCATTTACAAGAAAATCTTTCTTACTTTCACATACACTCCTAGTGCAATCCTTCTATCTACATTCTTTACAAAAGAGGGTATCCTTGTTGTCTCAACCCTTGAAACTCATTTAGAATTCAATCTTGCATTGTGTGGGATTAGATCTTGTGAGTTTCAACCCCTCTTTTGAATGTAAAGTCTCTCCTAAGTGAAAACCATCAATCCTAGTGACCTCCTTTCTCTCTCCTTGGAGTGGGGGAGCACCTAGGGTTTGATTTTCTACTTTACAGTTAGTGTCAGCAAGATTTTTCCTTTCCAGCAAATCCTTCTTAATTTTTTCAAACTTGGGGTTGAAAGCATCTCTTATGTCTTCGGCTTTTGCAATGGTGCTTTTTAGGTCCTCTATGTAGTTGGCCATGGTCTTCCCTTCCCCAATATTGATGGTTTCCAGGATCAAGATTATGTTACAGAGTTTTTTATTTTCATCCACAGTTTTCTTGTAACCATTGATAATCCACTCCATAGTTTCCATGAAACCTTGCAAACCCTCAGGGGGAGGGTTAGAGGGGAGGTCAACTTTTCTAGGGGTTGCCTTTTCCTCTTTAGGGGTGTGCTGGATGGTAGTTGTGTCAACGGCCCTAAGAGCCTCTTCCATGGTCTCCTTTTCTAGATTCTAATCAGCTTCCAGGGCCCTTACTTGCTTTTGGGCTTTCGGTTCCTTAACAGTCTCCTCTTTCTTCTTGTGCATTTTCCTGGTCTGGCTGTGAGCTTTTGTCTTCTTCTTGAGCAGCCCTTGAGGGTTCTCCTCCTCAGATTCATCTGAAGTCTCCTCTTCCAAAGAAATGCTAATCAGGGGTCTACCTTTAGGCTTTTTGCCCTTAGAGGATGAGAGTCTAGTTTTGATGTATTTCCTCTTCTTCCCACTTTCATAATCCGAGACATCCATGTTGTCCTCAGTGTTAGTTGAAGGGTCACTTTCAAACTCCTATTCCTCTGAGAAGGCAGGGTCAGACCCCTCATCCTTAGAATCCACAGAGGGCTGCATCCGAGCAATTTGGTTGGCCTTAAGATGGTCATAGATTAGAACCATAAGGCCTTGATGCATGGCCGTATCACCCTGTGGGTTCTCTTTGTAGGCCTTGAGGGACGCATTCATCAAACAGAGTAGAAAATAAGGGAAGTTAACCTTATCATTATGCCTAATGTGATTCAGTAGAACAAAGTGATAACCATAAACTTTTGTGAACCTACCATCTAGAGTGATATATCGCATTAAAACAAAGAGGACTTCCCGCGAGGGTTTGGCAAAAGCCCTGGGCGGGTAGTAGGTTTTTCTCAACTTTACCAGTTGTTTTTTCTCCTTCTCAATATTCAGGTATCTTTCAATAGCTTCCCTACTGACTTTCCTATCTCTATAGAAGTTGCACCCTTCTCTTGTGAGGCTCGTAGCTTGAGCAATTAAATCTTCATCGATTTCTACAGTTTGGTCTCCCATTTTCAGCATGCCCTTTTTCCAATTTTTATAGAAAAAATTGGTGACCATGGAGTCTCTCCATGAATTTTGAGAAGCCACCCTTCTGTAGAATACCCGAAACCTCCTCCTTCTGCTTCCATTCTTTACAGCTACTTGGTTCATATCGCCTCCTATTACCACCCATATTGTCGTTGTTCAACACCAAATTTTGAAACCTGCAGAGCAAATTAGCTAGTAAGCTTTTTGAAATTATCAAAGTAACCCATAAAGCATGGGACTTATGGCATTGGTAATATAATGAATGAATCTCTCATTATTATAATGAATCAAAGTACTCAAGTCAGTTCTTTTCATAATTATCTTGTCCATCAAGTATTTTTGGAGTACTTCTATAACGATCATAGCAAATGATTTGCCTAACATCTTCAAGGAGTCCTTGTTCTCCCATCCATGTGGTAATTGCTTCCTTGTTAACCGCTGCATTGGCAGCCTAGTCAGTAGAGCCATTGGCCTCCTGGTAAATGTGGGAAATGTAGCTTTTTTTAAAGGTGCTAATAAGGTCTCTAATAGAGATGATTATGTTGTTGATCAACCATGAAGGTTTTGAGACCCCCTTAAGACAATTTATAATATTATTTGAGTCCCCTTCAATCCATAGGTAGGGACAATTTCATTTTTTAGCTAGGAGGATACCTTGGAGAGCTGCCATAGCTTCAGCTTTATTATTAGTTTGGATTCCAATAGGGACAACAACCATTTCCTTGCACATTCCTTTGTCATCTCTTTCAACAGCTCCACAACCTGAAGGACCTGAGTTACCTTTGGCAGCACCGTCAAAATTAACTTTGAACCAACCATGAGGGGGGGTTTTCCATTTGGCTTCGAGCCTTTTATTATGGTTGAGGTTTGGACTGTCAGTACTCTTCATATTCCACACCCTTAATATATCTTCTTCCAGAGAGTTGTTTGAAAAACAAGGACCCTCAATGATCCCTATATTTTCTTGAATCACCCATTGGATTTTCTAGAACACAATATCCTAATTGAGGGAAACATCCCTGAAGATTTGATTATTTCTTTCTTTCCATAGTCCCCATAGGATGTGAGGAAGCGAGAGCTTCCACAAAGATCTCAAAAAAGAATTAGTCCATTTTATGTTCTAGGAGGAAAACAGATCTTTGATGGTATTGGGAAATACCCAAGCAATGCTAAAACTATTGAGAAATCTTTCCTAGACTGAGGCTGAGAAGGGGCAGTGGATGGCAAGGTGGTCCATAGACTCTTCTTCCTGAAGGCATAGAGCACATCTATTAGGGAAAGCAAAGCCTCTGCTTTTTAGGTTGTCAAGGGTCAAGATTTTATTATGGGGGATGGTCCAGAAGAAGAAATCGATCTTGGGGGTAAGGCCTCTAATCCAGACTTTAGACTAGAAGGGATTACCTAAAGGATTGGGGGACAAGACACAATACATAGAGGAAACAGTTAGGGTACCTTTGGGATCATGTTTCTAGATTAGGGAGTCAACCTCTTTGTTCAACCATACCGCAGACAAATGGATCTTGAGCTTAGAAAGGCTTGGGTGGATGCTTTCAATATTCTACCATTTGTTACCAATCCAGTACTTAGCAACTAAGGAGCCAAAATGTCTTATACAAGAGGGAGCATGGGGGGCCCATTCATTGATTTCTATCAAAAGTTTATCAAAAAGCCAAGGATCCTCCTAGAATTTAATTTTCCTACCATTACCAACTTTCCAGATCACTCCTTTGGCGATACTTTCTTTACATTTAGAGGCATAATTCCATATGTGGGAACCATTAATACTAAGATCCGAATTGATAAAAGAAGAAAGGGAGGAGGACTGAAGAGAGTACTTACTTCACCAAATTTTACACCATTCAGTATCTAGATGAAACATTCTCCAAACTTGTTTGGACAGAAGAGCTTCATTTAGGGTTTGGATCCTCCTTAGGCCCAGACCTCCATGGCTCTTTAGTTTATAGACCTAGTCCCAAGCCACCAAGGACATTCTTTTCTTGTCCTCAACCCCAGACCAAAGGAATCTTCTTTGGATTTTCTCAATAGCATCAGCATACTTAACTGGAATTCTGAAAAGGCTAAGAGCATATATCAGAATACTTAGAAAAGATGCTTTAAGAAGTTGGAGCTTTCCAACCTAACTTAGGAGGGCTCCTTTCTAGCCAACTAACTTTTTCTGGAATTTGTCCACTAGAGAACTCCAGAAGGAGTCAGGAGGAGCAGTGCCCATTAGGAGACCAAGATAGTTAGCAGGAAGATTAGCAATCCTACACTCGAGGATTCTACTAATTCTCTATTGTCTTCTCTCTGGGGTGTTGATGAAAAAAACTTCACTTTTTGTCCAGTTGATTAGCTGACCCGAAGCAAAGGAAAACTTACAAAGAGTACTCTTCAAAATTTTAGCTTCAGAAATACTAGATTCCCCCATGATAATAGTATCATCGACAAATTGTTGATGTGAACAAACAAGATCTTCTAAGGAAGGGTGGAGACCCTTAAAGGAGCCTTGCAAAATGAAATTTTCCATACTCCTTCCAAAATATTCTGCCATAATAATGAAGAGGATGGGGGAAATAGGACCCCCTTGCCTAAGACCTCTAGAAGCTTGGAAAAAGGAGAAGGGGAACCATTGATAAGGATAGCAAAAGATGCAGAGGTGATAAGTTGGGTGATGAGATCCAAAACTCTGGGTGAGAAACCAAAGACATGAGAACCTTCAAGAGAAAAGACCAGTCAACCCTATCATAGGCTTTGGAGAGATCAAGCTTTAGGATGAGACCCTACTTCTTAGCTTTAACAAGAGAGTGGATGTTCTCATGGATAGTAATAATAGAGTCAAGGATTTGACGACCATGGACAAAACCATTTTGTTGGTGATTAATAAGAGCAGGAAGGACAGATAGCAATCTGGAAGTTAGAACCTTAGAGATAATCTTATAAAAGGAATTGCAAAGATTGATAGGTCTGAATTTGTCCATAGAGTCAGTACCTTGAGATTTGGGAATGACAATCAGAAAGGTGCCATTGATTTCTTTCAAAAGTTTCCTAGCCCCCCAAAATTCCTTGACCCCATTGGTAACATCTTTCCCGACAATGTCCCAAAAATCTTGAAAAAATAACATTGGAAAACCATCTAGGCCCGACGCTTTGTTACCATTGAAGGAGAAGACAAGATTTTTCATTTCCTGATTAGAAGGAATGGAAGAGAGGGAGGCATTCTTATGATCATCAATGAGACAAGGGATGTTAAGAAGAAAAGAAGATTGAGCTTTAGCATCCAACCTATGATCCCTCTTTAGCAATTCCGAAAAAAACCGTTTAGCTTCATTCCTAGTTTCCTCCTCCTTGATAATCTCCCCATTATCCACCACGAGTTTGGTAACCCTATTAACTGCTTTATGCTTGATAGTCAACATGTGGAAGAATCTTGTGTTCTTATCTCCTTCCTTAAGCCAAATGCATCGGGATCTCTGCTTCCAAAAGGATTCCTCTTTGGCAATGATATCATGATATTTTTTGAGAGTCTCATTTTCATCAGCAATGGACACAGTTCTGAAACCATCTTTCTGAATTTGAGTTTGTATTTCTTTGAGGTCTTCCTGGACTTTTCTTTTGGCCTCAAAAATGTTCCCAAAGCTGGATTTATTCTAGATTCTTATGTTTTCCTTTACACTCTTAAGCTTCTTAACAACTCTATACATAGTAGTTCCCTCAACTTGAATGCTCCACCATTTCTGGATATTACTTTTGATGTCTGGGTGGAGGGTCCACAGTTTTTCAAATTTGAAGGGGAATTTTCTCCTTCTTTTGATGGAGTCAGCAATGAAAGTGATGGGAAAATGATCCAAACCAACCTGAATGTGGGCAAATAGAGAACATAAATAATGACTATACCAGTCATCGGAAATGAGAGTCCTATCAAGATGAACTTGGATAAGATCATTACCAGTTCTCCTGTTAGTCCAAGTATAATTACATCCCTATATTTCCAAGTCATTGAGAGCTTGAGAGTTAATGAAATCCATAAGGGCCAACCTGCTTTCCAGCTGAGGGGGGCTTCCTCCATATTTTTCCTCCTCTCTCAAAGGAGTATTGAAGTCTCCCATAACCAGCCAGCTAAGATTCCTGAAGTTGTCCCTAGCTTGAATAATTTTTTTCCAAAAGGAATTTCTAGCCTTCAAAGTGTTGGGAGCATAAATGTTGGTGAGGACCCATGAAGTACCATCTTTTAGGTGCTCAAATTTGATACAAGAGAAATTGTTGTCCTGAATGATAACATGCCCTTTGACTGAATTAAGATTCCAAATGGTAGCTATGCCTTCTGAAGCACCTTCAGAACTGCCACCACTAACATTTCCGTTTTTGAAAAACTTCAACGATTCAAATTTTTCTTTATTCATTTTGGTTTCTTGAATTAGAAAGATATCAGGTTTACTATCCCTTATCATGTTCCTAATAATGTCATGCTTATGGGGGTTATTAAGTCCCCTAATATTCCAAGAAATAATCTTCATAGTTACTTACCAATTCCTAACTCCTTAAGAGTCTTCTGGGTTCCATCTACAATGTTCTTGTTGGCCTCCTTGTTTCTAACTATGTGATTAGAGGGATGACCTAGGGAGGAGGAGGTATACCCGACATCCACTTGAGCTATTCTGCTAGATTTCCTTAGAAGAGAAGTCGAGGGAGTAGTTCCTTTCTTATTCCTTTGCTTTGATATTTTCCACTCAGTGTCTATCTCAGGAGCTGCTACCGGGTTGCTTAGGATTTTGGAAATTTCTTCTTCATTTCCCCAATTAGGGGTTTTGGAAGCATTTGAATCCTTTAAATCACTGTTAGCTGATTTTGAACTCCAGACTGAGTCCGAGAGGTTCAGGCCCAAAATTAAACAATCTTTGGGCTTCTTGTATTTCAAGACTAGGCATGAGCAGAGAGGAATCAGTCTTTTCTTCTTGGGAAATGGGGATTTCTCCTTCCTCTGGTTGATCATTTTTCTCTTGCAGTTCATTTCCTTCCCAAGTATCAGCCACCACTTCAACTATATCATTTGGGTAATTAGTCTAATCTTTCTACTCCCCTGTTTGAGAAGTAATCGGAAGGTTGACTATGGTTGAATCATTTCTCAGAGCTTCCTGGGTTGTAGGACTGGAGATAGAGGCTAAGGGCACTTCCTTCTTCTCCCCCAAGGGATTAAAATGATTTGAGTTTTCTTCTTTACTTTCTGAGTTTTTAACTTGCCATAGCATTTTTTCTGGTGCCCTTTGGTTCTCAGAATGGGGCTTAGGCTACCTAGATTCTGCCTTGGGTTTGGTGGGATAGGACTTCACCCAGTGCCCTGCTTTTTTACAATGGAAGCAGGCAAAGGGAATAGATTCATATTCAATATGTTGCTTCCATGTTCCTAGCTTTGATATTAAATTTATTTGATTCGGCATATCTGCATCATGGGCTATCCCTACGCAAAACCTAGCATGAGTGAGTATCCTTTTTGAAGTTGTCACTGGGTCTATAGAAAGAAGTTTACCAAAAGAGTTTGCAATTCCAAAGAAGATACTTTCTGCCTAATATTCCAGAGGCAAGCTTGGCAGCTTTACCCAAACTGGAACTTGTGTCAAGAGAGAGTCATTCATATTCAGATTCGGTTGCCATTTACGAAGAACCAAGGTTGTCTTTCCTACCATTCAAGGACTTCCATAAAGAATCATAAGTTTGTCTTCTTTGCAAGAGAAAGAAAAGGACAGAAGGCCTTTGGGTAAGGCCGAAATTTCAACATTACCCTTAAGGGCCCATTTTTGTTTGACATAGGCCCTAACAACTTCAATGTTAGGACGTGGTCCGATAAATTTGCCTACCAATGAGTTCGACATACTATTTATATTATGATCCAAAACTAGATCAGGGATAGAGATAGCGAACTTACCTCTAGAAGGATCAGATATATTCTTAACAGGAGGAAATGAGGATTTACCAGTTGGTCTAGTTCCAAAGAGGGAAGATCATTGTTTTGATTCTTTTCCGCTCTCCTTAGAGCTCATCATGTGGGATGGGCCCCCCGCTGGTCCCTTCCCCCAAGGGCCCAGAGGAATCCTTTGTCTTCTCTGGCAGAGTACCACTAGTTTGTTGAATAGTAGCAGCTTCCGGAAAGTCTGGAGGCTTATCCTTCTCTCCTTTGGGTCCAGCTACAATCTGGCTACTCCCATCATTGGAACCAGAATTCCTGCCTTGCAGAGAATTTGAATTTTGAATTCCACCATTGCCGCTTCCTGCTCCTTCCCCCATTGCCACTTGGAAATTTGCCAGTTCTTTATCCTCACAGCCTGTTGTTTCTTTCTAAGTGTTCTTGATTTCTTCGGTGATGGAGTAGGTGTCGGTGAGGGCTTTCTTTTCTTTTTGTCCACCCTTTTGAATTTAGCAGCCTCAGCAGATGGAAATGGTTTTTGGGTACCTAAGGGTGCTCTTTCGTCTGAAGCAAAGTTACCTACAGAGAAGACTATGTTATGGCACCAGAGACTTGGTCACATTGGAGAAAAGGGTCTAAGGACCTTGAAAAATAAAAACCTTGTTGAAGGTTTGAATGATTGTAATCTTGACTTTGATTTCTGTGAGCATTGCATTTATGGAAAACAAAACCGCGTTCAGTTTTACTCGAGTTCTCATAAAACTTGTGGTGTTTTGGATCTTATCCATTCTGATGTGTTTGGTCTAGTAGATGTCTCTTCGATTGGAAAATCCACATATTATGTTTCATTTATTGATGATTTTAGTAGAAAGACATGGGTATATTTTCTAAAGAGTAAATCTGAAGTTTTTAGTCATTTTAAAGAATTTAAAGCAATGGTTGAGTTGCAGACTGGAAAGAAAATAAAATGTTTGAGAACTGATAATGGCGGTGAGTTTTTCTCTAATGATTTTGATAGATTTTGTAAAGACTGTGGAATTAACAGGCAGAAGACAACTCCGTATTCTCCATAGCAGAATGGAGTTGCAGAAAGAATGAACAGGACACTGATGGAGAAGGCTAGGAGTATGTTGAGTGGTGCTGGTCTCGAACAAAAGTTTTGGGCTGAAGCTGTTGCCACTGCTTGCTACCTGATTAACAGGTCTCCTACATCAGCTCTTGTTGATAAAACGTCTATGGAAGCATGGTCAGGTCACAAGCCTTCATTGAGACATCTTAGAGTTTTTGGTTGCGAGGCATATGCACATGTGCCAAAGGAGAAGCGAACAAAGTTGGAGAACAAGGCTGTGAAATGTATCTTCATCGGGTATAGTTATGGTGTGAAACGATACAAGCTTTGGGACCCTGTTGTACAAAAGGTAATTCACAGTAGAAGTGTTATTTTTAGAGAAATTAAGTCTCCTTCTATTACATTGTAGCCAGAACAGACTAAAAAAGAAGATGTGATTCAACTTCCTTCTACACCTGAAAGAGTTGAATCGAGACCCCTAGACAGGCAAGAATTTGAGGAGAGCTCGTCTATCTCTGAATCTTCAGAAGAGGAGGAAGAACCTCCAACTCAGCTTGTTCAAAGGTCTACAAGACATAGACAACCACCTGAAAGGTATTCACCTGATGATTGGAGATGTATTTTTGCTCTGAATACTAGTGTGGATGAACCGAAATCTGTAGAAGAGGCATTAGGTATGAATGATGCAGAATCCTGGAAGATTGCTATGGAGGAAGAAATGGTAGCTTTGAAAAAGAATGATACATGGGATCTTGTACCATTGCCTGAAGGAAAAAAACCTGTTTGTTGTAAATGGGTGTTCAAGAAAAAGATTGGTTCAGATGGAAGCATTGAGAAGTATAAAGCAAGGTTGGTTGCAAAAGGCTACTCTCAGGTTGAGGGTGTTGATTACGATGAGATATTTTCTCCTGTTGCAAAAATGACATCCATTAGATTTTTGCTTTCTATTGCTACTGCTTATGATTTAGAGGTTGAGCAAATGGATGTGAAAACTGCTTTCCTTCATGGTGATTTGGAGGAAGATATTTATATGACACAGCCGGAGCACTATGTGGTGAAAGGCAAAAGTAATTTGGTCTGTAAATTGAAGAAATCTTTGTATGGCCTCAAACAAAGTCCTAGGATGTGGTACCAGAAATTTGATACATATGTGTTGAGTTTGGGATTTGAACGTTCTAAATCAGATCACTGTGTTTATTATAAATCTTATGGTGATCATTTCTTATTCATTGCATTGTATGTTGATGATATGTTATTCATTGGTAAAGGGAAAGGTATGATTTCAGAACTGAAGTCTCAGCTCGCTGCTAAATTTGAAATGAAAGATCTTGGTGCAGCAAAGCACATTCTTGGGATGGAAATTAGAAGAGATAGGGTGAACAGAACGCTATGGCTAGGCCAGAGTAAGTATGTGAATTCAGTGTTACAGAGGTTCAACATGTAGAATTGTAGACCATTGAGTGTTCCTTTTACAGTTGGAATGAAACTATCTATTTCAGATTGTCCTACATCCCCATTGGAGATGGAAGACATGAGCAAAGTGCCTTACCAGAGTGCAGTTGGAAGCTTGATGTATGCTATGGTCTGTACTAGACCAGATATTGCCCAAGCAGTGGGAGTACTTTCTAGATATATGTCTAATCCTGGTAGAATTCATTGGGATGCAGTCAAAAGAGTCTTCAGATATTTGAAGGGTACTTCAGAGTATTCTTTGTGTTATCATGGTAATTCAGTTGGAGACATGACTTCCCTTGATATCCATGGTTATGTGGATTCAGATTGGGCAGGTGATATTGATAGCAGAAGATCCACCAGTGCTTATGTGTTTACTTTGTTTGGTGGTGCAATTAGTTGGATGAGTAAGCGACAGGCTGTGGTTGCTTTATCCACTACTGAAGTAGAGTATATGGCAGCTACTCATGCTTGTAAAGAGGCCATTTGGCTTAAGAGACTATGTTCGGATATTGGAATAAAACAAGGTATAGTGACAGTTTACTGTGACAGTCAGAGTGCAATTAGCCTAGCTAAGAACCCGACATTTCATGCCCGAACCAAACATATTGATGTTCAGTATCATTTTGTTAGAGATATGGTCGAAGATGGTAAGGTGAAGCTGGTTAAGGTGGAAACTTTGATGAATGTTGCAGATGCTTTAACTAAGGCTGTGAGCACAGAGAAGTTTAGATGGTGTTCAGAGTCTATGGGCCTTATGGCCCCTAGCAATTGATTCATTGTGTTGACATTCCCTTCCGCTCTTGAAAGGTGTTCGACAAGTGGGAGATTTGTTGGGAAAAATGGTGTCTCAACCTTGCATTTATGCGAGGTTACTATTTATAGTAAGTTTTCATTTGAGCACAAAATGGTGCGAAACTCTCCCTGAAGCTTCTGGTTGGTTAGATAAGCATTCCGATAAAGTTGCGTCGCAAGGTCACAGCTAGTTTTGAAGATATTAATGTTTTCATCTTGGAGGGGTGCAATAAAATATTTAAACTTAATTTTGGGGACTTTAGAGGCTCTGAAATGCCCTGAAAAGTGTCCGTAACTGGCGAAGCGGGTTACAAGGTGATAGAGCACTTCGCGAACTTTCCGACGCTTCAAACAGTTCGTCAATCGGACACCCGATTCTCAAGTTATGGCCTCCGGAAGTTTGTACTCCTGAAATAGGAAAAATAATTTGTATCGGATACATAAATGAGCTGTAAAAGGGAGCAACACATGTTGATGTGTGCTTTAACATGTCATAGGGTGTCTAGAAGGGAGATAAGGTCGGCTACACCTTATTGGGTGGTTTTAGCCCATGGTTTTGTAATACTGTTTGACGGTTTCTTGTATTGTATCTCCTATTTATGAGGTGTGTGAGATAGAGGTTGTGTGTAAGAGTCTTATAGCTATTGAGTTGCCTCTGAATCTCTGATTAATGGTACTCCTGCGAAGAGCTTGCTCTGCAAGTATGTTGTAATCTATTTTTGATTGCTGAATAAAATATTGAGCTACTTTTGGAGGGTGGGGTTTTTCTCCCGAAAGGGTTTTTCCCCACGTAAATCACTGTGTTGTGGTATGATTGCTATTATATCTATTTCTATTTTCTGTAACTGTTGTAATGATCTGAAAAAGTTTTGTATTACCCTCCTCTCAAGGTTAGTGTAGGAAGTTGTTTCCGCTACTTAACTTCCTTACATTAGGTTGCCTTACCATTTTGTTGTGATCATGATTGTTTGTAGTTCCAGAACTTTCTCCATGTTCAAATCCAAGTCCAATTGTTTCTCCATCAAGTTTTTGACTTTTTAGCATATCATCAAGTTTGTTTGAACTCTTCTTGAATTTGTCTTTGTATTCATTTGCAGTGACCAACTCACTTTCCAAAGTACTAACTTGTCTCATAAGTTCCTCTTTGTCATGTTGCATGTGAATCAAGCTTGTCTTAAGCATATCATTTTCATAACTAAGCCTTAGAGATTCATCTGATCTTTCATTAAGTCTTCTGGCCAAATCTTCCTCTTTCCTCTTTCTATCTTCAATATCCTTACATAGTCTCATGGTTAAATCTTGCATCTCATTCCTCATGTTACTGTTCTCTTGTCTCATTTTCTCTGCAATAACTTTGAGAGTTTCCTTTTCTTCATCATCTTGGTTTTGCAGTTGCACATGTAATCATTTTCTCTTATTCTTTGCTATGACCAGGTTTTCTTGAAGTGCTTTGATGAATTCCCGAGTAGATCTCAGTTCATCTTCCAGTTTGACATTCTTCAATTTTTTTGCATCAAAATCTTCAAGAGCTACTTCCAATGGTTGTCTCAAACTTTCCATCAGTACCGGTTTCAGAATCTTCCTCAAGTTGTTAGGCTTCTGCAAATAGAGGACGAGGCTCTGATACCAATTGTTAGATACTTGGTTAGTCCCAAAGACACTAAGAGGGGGGGGTGAATCAGTGTCTAATCAGTGGGTGAAAGATTAAAACTTATTTGCAACTTTACAACCCAAACTAATATACCGGTAAGCAAATAATAATGTAGTAAAGAGAAACAAAAGAATGAGCATCAATGCACACCATAAAACATATATTTTTGGCGAGGAAACCCGGTAAGGGAAAAACCTCGGTGGGATTTGTGACCCACAATATTTACTCACTGGCCAATATGAATAAATATTACTAAGTACAATAGGGGCCTGCACATGCAGGAAGGCCAATTGCCTAAAGCTCACTACTCAACAAAAATGGAGTCCCACTAACTACAATTGGATGGTTAAGTCCCATAACAATGTACTGCTTCAAAATAACATCTGCAATGCTGGATTTAGTACCGGTTTAAGCTCTGTCTGATACTTCTACCAAAACTTTGCTGGTGAATGATTCTGCTTACACAAAATAGTCTTCACTATATTCTGCTCTTATTTGCTCTTAAGATAAACACATCAAAATGCATATACAATTTTTCATTCTCATATACCGCTTACATACATACCTACATACATAGTTACTTTCATTACAAATGACCTAAAAGATCTCATACATATATGAGTCTTTACAATATATCATGTCAGCCATACAAATATAATATTACATTACAATACATTTTGTATAAACAATATTATTTCCAAGTCGGCTTGGACTGCCGATATAATCTGCTATCGGTGTAGACGGATGCCAGTGTGAATAACCCCTGTAGTGACTGCCAATGCCAGTAGGTGAAGTCTATTGCCGGTAGAACCTATGAAACCTTATTGAACCTTGTTACCAGTTGGTTTCCATCAATGACAACATCAACCATTCTCATCTCAATATATAATGCCAATAGGAACAACTCACTTTATGCTTCTCCGATGACCTGATGTCATCACCTTTGCACTTATGTATCTTTTATTCCTCTGGTCTATCGGCATACATTTCCCTGATGAGATCTCCCTGTTCGCACCTACCTCTTCTTTCTCATCGGGTATCGGTGTAACAAAAGATGTCTCCTCCCAATGAGGCGATCATATCCTGATGACTATGTCTTCGATCGGTGTAACTCATCTCAATCAAGTCTCTTTCTCTATGCCCAGCTTGTTTTCCTCATCAAGTATCGATATAACCTAAAACACCTCTCACCGATAGTTTAAGTTATCCTGATGACTTAGTATTTTCCTCCCTTTGGTATCACCTCATCGTAGTAAGTCATGTCAATGACACCGCCTTTGCCACCTAGCCCATTGGGTATCAAGGTAGCGTGAGATGCCACTTTCTGATGACCCGATGACATTGCCAACCTCTACTTTGCATTCTCCTTCATCGATGTAAGTTATACTGATAACCTCATCGGCTATCGATACAACACTTATCTCATGCCCCCAATAGTGAATGCTATGCCGATGAAACCCTCCTTTTGAACTTCCTTTTGGTTCTCCTTCAAAATGGTCAGTCTAGGTCGGCTAGTCGGTCTTGTTGGGATAACTTACACCGATAGCTCAAATTTGATAATCATGCTCATTAAGCTCCACTTCATATATTGTTTACACTTCCAACCTTCCATGGAAACATCATACGTACTAATAAATGGAAGAGTCTATCACATAGGCCCAAAGAATGTCTTTATAAGGATCCCAATGCTATCATGACGCAACTTCCTCATGTAGTCCTTATTCAATTCCAACCCTTAGCATGCCCCAGTGGTACTTGTTCAATTTTGAAAACAAGTCACAGTAAGATCCTTCTGATACTGCAACATACTTCTTGCATATTCAATCCAACAATAAATGCTCTTATGATGAAAATGTACATATAAAACATCAAACAAATAGCATAGAATATTTTGCAAAAATATGTGCTAATAGTGGCTCTTTCTGGGGATGTATGTTCTTTTTAGGGACATAGCAAGATCCCAGCTATCTCTGGAAAGAAGACCAAAAATAAATAGAAACAAACAACAAAGGAAAAACTACACTACTATAGTACAAGAATACTCCCTACTCCCTAAGAGAAAAAATGCTTGAGATACTGAGCATGTACTCAAAATTCTTGAATTTCACCCTTAGTGTTCTGCAATAAATATGAATTTTCTCCTTCTTTATCCATGATGATGTATGGTCCTAGCCAAAGTGCTTCGAATTTTCCATGGTTGCCCCTATCCTAGTCTTTTGCATTCCATTTGAGCACCCACTCTCCTTCAAAAGTTCTATCAAAATCCTTTCTATCATGTAATATTTTTACCATCTTCTGCCTTTGTATATTTTGTTCCCGAGCCTCTCTCTTGTAGTTATCCAATTCAACCAACTAGACCAGCCTGTGTTCCATAAAGTCAACAGCTTCTAAATATTCCTTTGAAACAAATTTATACACTGGGAGTAGGTTGTTCAAAGGCAAACTGGCTTCTTTACCATACAAAAGTTGATAAGGAGTGAACCCTATGGATTTCTTGATTGTTACTCTATCTACCCATACTACCAAATTCAACTTTGAATGCCATGCCCTTTTGTTGTCACCTAACATCTTTTTAATGATCTTTAATAATTTTTTGTTACTAAATTTTGCTTGTCCATTCCCCTGGGGATGATAAGGTGACGAATATGGCAAAGTGATTCCATAACTTTCACAAAAATAAGCAAATTATTTGAATCTAAAACACATCCCATTATCTACTACAATTTTTGTAGGGTACCCCAAACCTTGTCAATATACTTTCCAAAAGAAACTTTGTTACCACCTTACTTGTAGCCTGCCTTGTAGGAATTGCCTCCACCCATTTGGTAAAGTAATCAGTGGCTACCAAAATCCATTTGTGTCCTCCACTGGATTTGTTTATAATTTCTCCTATAAAATCAACACCCCACATCTAAAAATGTTCTTCAGTTTGCAAGGGTCTGAGTGGAAGAGATCCATCATATTTAAGCTTTCCTGGAAATATTTGGCAAGCCTCACATTTTCTAATATAAGTATGACAGTCCTTAAAGACTTGTGGCCAATAGTAACTAACATTAGGTATTTTATGGGCAGTAATTTTTGCTGAAAAATGTCCCCACATACACCTTCATGCAATTCCTTTAAAACAGATTGGGCTTGATAAAAATCCAAACAAAATAGAAGGATCCCATCCCTATTTTTCCAATATAAATCACCTTTAAGCAATACATACCTAGATGCCTGAAGCTTAAGTGTTCTTTTCTGACTATCATTTAGATCCTCTAGACACCTCATGTGTTTCAAATAATAGACAATATTTGTGTACCAAGGACACATCTCAATGCTTATTTGAGTCTCCTCTATTTCTATCTGATTTATCTATGTTGCTTCCAAATTTGATTCTATCATTAGTTTAGCCAATCCTTGACCTCTTACCAGTTTGGTAATCTGGATATCAATATTGAACTTTGGAATTTGATTGATCCTCTGCATCTTCTCCCAATAGTTTTAGTTTGCCTAAAAATATCCTTGACTGCTGCATTAGGAACATAAACAATGACATTAGCTCCTACTAAATATGGTCTACAAGATTTTACAACTTTTACTAGGGAATATGCTTGTTTCTCATTTATATCATAATTTAACTCAGAAGCTTGTAGTGTCTTGCTAAAAAATGCCACCAGTTGTTCATGACCTTCATCATTCTTTTGTAGCATAACTACAGTAATAGTATGAAATGAAGCAAAAGAAAATACTTGAAAAGGTTTAGAGAAATCAAGAGATTTAAGTATAGGTGCTTCCTTGATGACCCTTTTAATGTTTACAAGGGATTCAATTGCTTCATTAGTCCATTTTATCTCTACACCCTTCTTCAACATTTTTGCAATAGGTTTTACAATCTCAGAAAAATTCGACACAAATCTCCTAACAAAATTAATTTTTCCAAAGAACGATTGGATAGCTTTGACTGTTTTAGGAATCTGAATTTTGTCAATAGCTGCAATTCTCTCAAGGTCAATCCTTACTTTGTCTTTTGATATAATATGACCCAGTAGTTTACTCTCAGTGACTCCAAAGTGACACTTTTTTGGATTTAGAGAGATACCATACTCCAGTGCTCTGATGAAAATCTTCTCTAGGTCATTACAGTGGTTCTCTGCTTTCTTGGAGTATGTTGTCAAATCATCCTAGTATATAACTAAAATGTAATCAATGAGGCCTTCAAAAGCTACATCCATGGCCCTTTGAAAAGTAGCTCCAACATTGGTAAGTCCAAATGGCATCCTGGCATACACATATGTGCCCCATGGTGTAGTGAAAGTTGTTTTGTATTTTTTTTATTCCTTAACCTTCACCTGGTTGTAACCAGAGAACCCATCCATCATAGAAAGTAATTCATGTTGGCATTTGCATGAAGATTGCATTAATGATATGTTATGTTGTCATTGATGTCAATTGAACCGGTAATGGTATTTATGATATTGATGTTATTGATATTGTCTTGTAATTGGTAGGAAGAGATTTGAGGAAGATGTTGTAAACCGGTATATAAGTTTGTGAGTTGAACCGGTAACTGGTGTATAAGGTTAAATCCTTTCTATGTTATGTAACCGGTAAACCCTAACTGATTAAGTTTGTTGAATTGTTATGTTGGTTTATTATCTGTTGAACTGTAATGATGGAGACACGTGTGATCATTGTAAGAAGATAAGTTCAAATTGTTTTGGCGCATTTGTTTGATTGTATAGGAAATGGGCAAAGTGGATTGCATCTAATGCAAAGCGTGTGATGAGTTACAAGTCCAATGAAGTGGTGTTCATGGAGCGGTTGAAATTTTCTTGAAGAATGTGTATAGATTGCTATGTAAATCCAACAGTCACACTTGAACCGATTTGTTTATAATCTCTATGAGAGAATTAGGTTTTTGTTATGTTACTGACCCAATTGATTTGTATTTAAGATCGATGGATTTGGTTTGTTTAGTGTTGGAAAAGTGTTGGCTGAAATCAGTTGAGTGTGTGGTTGCCTAACTGGAGAATGGATCTATAGTTTGACTAAAGGTAGATTGAAGCTTAAGAGGATCTGATCAAGCAAATGTAGTGCTATTTAGACAGATCAAGAAAAACTTGTTGTCTTCTAAAATTATAGCAAAATTGAAATCCCCTAACTGGGTAAGCTCTAACAAGTTTGGTTACTTCTTAAATCCTCTAACAAGGTGGTCCATTAGCTTGGATTCTCAAATCCTCTATCGAGGTTACTCCTAACAGGGTATTTTCTTTTTATCAAGGCATTTTGTAAATCCCTTAACTGAGTCATTCCTAACAGGATCAGTTCTTAACATGACTTATTGTAAAAGTTTTAATAGGCTTGGCTCCTAATAGGGAGAACTTCAAAAGAGTTCAGATAGCTATCTTGTGAGTGTCATCTCACCATGGTTTTTACCTATTTGGGTTTTCCACGTATAAACATTTGTTTCATGTGGTGAATGTTTTTGTGGTTATGATCTTATTTGTTGATTTGATTAACTTCTGATAAGGCATGTTAAGTGGAAGCATTGAGAGATGGAGTGTGTTGATATATGATTAGGCATTTGGAAGTTTTACAAGTTGAATGTTGTTTACTGTTAAGTTGTTATAACAGTTAACTGGTTGATGTTGAGTATTCTTATGAGTATTGATCTTGACAGTGATATTCTATCGATAAGTTTACTTTGTGAGTTTGAGTTTGATTTTGGGATGTTTGTATCAGTTTTTTAGTTTAATGATTCACCCCCCCCTCTTAGTAATCTATCGGATACTTATTCTTTCATCATACCATCAATTGGTATCAAAGCATCTCAGGTCCTCTTAAATCTAAAAGCCTAACAGCTTAAGGAAAAGATCCTGTAGATCATGATGAAGAAGGAAGGTCTGAAGTTCAACAAAGATAACTATAGGATATGGAGCGACAAAATGAAGATTTACATTAAGAGTCTCGGAAGTCAGTATTGGGATCATGTAGAAACTTAGTATGTTACACCTACTGGAACTCTGACTGATGTTCAAAAGAAAGAACAACAAGAAAATCATCAAGCATTGGAGGCTATTATCAGTTCCCTATCTGATGCTGAATATGTAGATGTTCATGGTCTTGAAATTTCATATGAAGTATGGAAAAAACAAGAAGAGATTTATAACGGTGATGAAAATGTTAAGATTGCTAAAGAGGAGAGCCTAAGAGGAAAGTTTGATGACATGAGAATGTTTGAAGGTGAGAATATCCAACAGTATCTTCAAAGGATAAAAGAGATAGTTGGTGAAATAAAAAGTGCAGGAGGGAAAGTGGAAGATGCCACAGTGATCAGTAAGGTACTGAGAACCCTACTACAAGTCTATGCTATCTGAGTTGGAGCTATTCAGGAGCTGAAGTCCATTGACAAAACTAAGGTAACTCTTGACTCTATCATTGGAAAAATTACTGCTTCTGAATTAAATGGTTATGATGGTAGTGTACATAAATCAAAATTTGCATTCAGAGCTTTTGTCTCTAACACATCTGTGAGAAAAATTAGAGATACTTGTCATGGTTATGAATATAGATCCAGTAGAGATGCTAATGATGAAGACAACTTAGTGGAGCTTGAAGCATTGTTGGCAAAATGACTGCCTAGAGGCACTGGTAAATACAAAGGTAAACTACCTTTAAAATGTTTTGCATGCAACAAGATTGGTCATATAGAAGCTAATTGTCCTAATGGTGAAAATGAATAAAAGAGAGACAAATTCAAGAAGTATAGGGGAAAAGGCAAGAGAGATTGTCTTATTGCTATTGATAGTGGTATCAGTGATGAAGAATCTGATGATGCTAGTGAAGATATTATGTTTGTATCTATTAAGGAAGAGATATCAGATTAGAAGGCACTAGTGTCCAAGATGGATAACTTTGATGATTGGATCATTGATAGTGGTTGTTCACATCATATGACCGGTGATCGGAGCAAAAAATTTTCCTTGAAGGAATTTGATGGCAGTATTGTCATATTTGGCAATGACTCACCCTGTATGGTTAAAGGTAAGAGAGTTATTTCTCTTAATGGGAAGAGAAGTGTCAATGATGTCTATTGGGTTGAAGGTCTAAAGCACAATCTTCTAAGTGTGGCACAACTTAATGACATAGGATACCCACTGGAGTTTAGAAATGGTATGTGCAAAATATTTGACAACAAAGATGAATTGATTGCAACTGGGAAACAAACCAGAGGTAATTTGTTTCATCATTATCCTAAAGTTAGCAACTGTTTGATTGCAAAGATAGATGATAGCTGGCTTTGGCATAGGATATTTTGTCATATAAACTTTGATAACATTGTTAAAGTGAGCAAGTCCAAGATAGTAAGAGGTCTGCCTCAGCTAGACAAACTGGTTAATGCTCTTTGCAAAGAATGTCAATTAGGAAAGATGACTTCTTCAACTTTCAAGAGCAATTCCTTCTCAGTAGAGCACTTGTTAGATTTGGTTCATACAGATCTATGTGGACCAATAAGAACAAGAAGCATTCAAGGTGACAGATATTTCCTGATCTTCACTAATGATTGTTTAAGGATGATGTGGGTCACATTATTGAAGGATAAGAATGAATCTTTTGGTAAGTTCAAGACATTCAAAGCCTTAGAAAGAGAGTGGAAAAAAGATAAAATATCTTAGAACAAATCAAGGCGGTGAATTTACTTTTGAGGAATTCACTAAGTACTATGATGAGAATGGTATCAAACGGAAGCTTTCTGCACCAAGGACACCACAAAAAAATGGTATCATAGAGAGGAATAACTGGTTAGTGGTTGAAGATACTAGGACAATGTTGATACAAGGAGGTGTAGAGAAAACATTTTGGAAAGAAGATGTAAGTACAACTGTCTACACAATGAACCGAGTTCTAGTGAAAAAAGGTAAGGACAAGACCCCTTATGAATATTGGTATGGAAGATCACGTGATGTTAGCTATTTTAAGATATTTGGTAGAAAACATTTTATTAAAAGAAGTGATTACATTAGCAAGTTTGAAGCTAAGAGTGATGAAGGCATATTTCTTGGCAATTCCACCAAGAGTAAGGCCTATAAATGCCTCAACAATCGGACATAGAGAATTATTGAGAGTGCTGATGTTCGAGTAGACGAATGTCCTAAAGTCTCAAAAAGAACTAGTTTAGAGAAAAAGGATGAAGATCCTTGCATTTTTATTTTGGAACCTAAAATTGTTAAATCAGAAATTGGTAAAGCAAATTCTGATGCACCTGTTCAACCGGAACAAATAAATTCAGAAGAAGATGATAATGAAGAAACCAAACTTGAAGAGAATGATCATGTTATTCCTAGGTATGTGAGACTGAACCACAGTCCTGAGTAGATTATTGGGGATAAGGATGTTGGAGTACTAACTAGAAGAAGAATAAGAGAGAACTTTTGCATGATCTCCACCATTGAACCTAGAAGTGCTAAGGAGGCATTTGGTGATGATTACTGGGTTAAAGCTATGGAGGAGGAATTGGATCCAATTGAGAAGAACAACAGTTGGATCCTGGTACCCCGATTGGTAAACACGAATGTTATAGGTACTAAATGGGTATTCAGAAACAAGTTAAATGAAGATGGTGTTGTAGTTCGCAACAAGGCAAGATTAGTCTACAAGGGTTATGCTCAAGAAGAAGGAGAAGATTATGGAGAAACTTTTGCACCAGTAGAAAGACTGGAAGGTGTTAGAACTTTACTTGCATTTGCAGCCCATAAGAAGTTCAAGGTATACCAGATGGATGTTAAGTCTAGATTTTTGAATGGAGTATTGGAAGAAGAGGTATACATAGATCAACCAGATGGTTATGCTTTGACAGATGAGAAAGACATGGTATGCAGATTGCATAAAGTTTTGTATGGATTAAAGCAGGCACCTAGAGCATGGTATGAACGACTTCATACACATCTAATAAAGATAGGATTTGCAAGAACCAGCGATGATAGTAATATTTATCTCAAGTCTGAAGGAGATGAAATACTAGTCAGTGAAGTATTTGTTGATGATATTATTTTTGGAGCTAATGATGTCATGAGCAATAGTTTTGCAGATGAAATGAAAAATGAGTTTGAAATGTCTTTAGTAGGGGAAATAAAAAATTTCATAGGCTTGCAAATATAGCAAATGAAGAATGGTATTTTCATTACATAATCTAAGTATGTGAAAGAGGTTTTGAAGACTTTTGGCATGAGTGACTGTAAACAAGTTGGAACACCAATGGTTATAGGTTGTAAGTTTTCCAAGGAAGATGAATCTAAGTATGTTGATGAAAAGGAATACAGGTCAATGATTAGGAAATTACACTATGTTGTTCACAGTAGACCAGATATAGCCCATGTGGTTGGTATAGTTGCAAGATTCTAGAAGAATCCAAAGGAGACACACCTGATAGCAACTAAGAGAATTTTTTAGGTATCTGGAAGGTACTATTGACTATGGACTATGGTATCCATATGGAGGAAAATTTGATTTGAAGGCATACACAGATGCTGATTGGGCAAGAAATGTCAATGACTAGAAAAGCACTACCAGTGGAGCATTCCTTCTAGAAGGAAGGCTTGTTTCATTGAGTAGTAAGAAGTAGAGTTGTACTTCACAATCTATTGCTAAAGCTAAGTATGTTGTAGCTTATATGAATTGCACACAGGCTATTTGGATGACGCACATTTGGAAGGTTTTAAGATGAAGATCTCAGAACCTATAAAGATTTTATGTGATAATACAAGTACCATAAATATTTCTAAGAATTTTGTTTTGCATGCACGAACCAAGCACGTTGAATTAAAGTATCACTTTTTGAGGGAAAAAGTTCAAAGTAAAGATGATATCTTAGAGAATGTTTCTATCAAGGAACAACTTGCAGATATATTTACCAAACCTCTGCCTAAGACCACTTTTGAGTATCTTAGAAGTCAGTTGGGGGTTATCCCTCTTCATGAAGTTAGTTGAGCATGATGGTGATTGCATCTATCCCTGAATCCCTTGCAAAGTCTTAGAAGGATCGATGTAGAAGTGGATGTATTCCACATGGGGAGCATCAAGTTGTAGTATATTGTTGATGCACAGTGAAAATTTGCAATTACATGTTTTACTTTCAATTTGGCATTGATATCAAAGGGGGAGAAGAATTATATGATTAGGAGAAGAATTATGTGATTGGCAAAGGGAAACCAACCATAGGCTAAAGACAGACAAAGCATGGTGAATATTTGGTAATGTAAACCATAATTCCTATTCACCATTCACCACAGTAATCAGAGGCATAGATATTTGTATTGCCATCAATGCCAAAGGGGGAGATTGTTGGCATTTACATGAAGATTGCATTAATGATATGTTATGTTGTCATTGATGTCAATTGAACCAGTAAAGGTATTTATCATATTGTTGTTATTAATACTGTCTTGTAATCGGTAGGAAGAGATTTGAGGAAGATGTTGTAAACTGGTATGTAAGTTTGTGAGTTGAACCGGTAACTGGTGTATAAGGTTAAATCCTTTTTATGTTATTGAACCGGTCAACCCTACCAGTTGTTTTTGTTAAACCCTAACCGATTAAGTTTACTAAATGGTTATGTTGGTTTATTATTTGTTGAGCAGTAATGATGGAGACACATGTGATCATTGTAAGAAGATAAGTTTAGATTGTTTTGGTGCATTTGTTTGATTGTCTAGGGAATGAGAAAAGTGGATTGCATCTAATGCAAAGTGTCTGATGAGTTACAAGTCTGATGAAGTGGTGATCATGGAGCGATTGGAATTTTCTTGAAGAATGGGTATAAAATGCTATGTAAATCCAATGATCACACTTGAACCAATTTGATTGTAATCTCTATGAGAGAATTAGGTTTTTGTTATGTTATGGACCTAATTGATTTGTATTTAAGGTCGATGAAGTTGTTTTGTTAAGTGTTGGCTGAAATTAGTTGAGTGTGTGGTTGCCTAACTGAAGAATGGATCTGCAGTTTGAGTAAAGGTAGATTGAAGCTTAAAAGGATCTGATCAAGCAAATGTAGTGTTATTCAGACAGATCAAGAAAAACCTATTGTCTTCTAACAATTATAGCAAAATTGAAATCCCCTAACCAGGTAAGCTCTAACAAGCTTGGCTACTTCTTAAATCCTCACAAGGTGGTCCATTAGCTTGGATTCTCAAATCCTCTATCGAGGTTACTCCTAACAACGTATTTTCTTTTTATCAAGGCATTTTGTAAATCCTTTAGCTGGGTCATTCCTAACAGGATTAGTTCTTAATAGGACTTATTGTAAAAGCTTTAACAGGCTTGGCTCCTAACGGGGAAAACTTCATAAGAGTTCAGATAGCTATCTTGTGAGTCTCTTCTCACCGTGGTTTTTACCTATTTGGGTTTTCCACGTATAAACATTTGTGTCATGTAGTGAATGTTTTTGTGGTTATGATCTTATTTGTTGATTTGATTAACTTCTGATAAGGCATGTTAACTGGAAGCATTGAGAGATGGAGTGTGTTTGATATATGATTAAGCATTTGGAAGTTTTACAAGTTGAATGTTTTTTACTATTAAGTTGTTATAACAGTTAACCGATTGATGTTGAGTATTCTTATGATTATTGATCTTGATAGTGATATTCTATTGATAAGTTTACTTTGTGAGTTTGAGTTTGAGAAGTTTGTATTAGTTTTTCAGTTTGTTGATTCACCCCCCCTCTCAGTAATCTACCAGATGCTTATTCTTTCATCATACCATCAATTCATTCCATGTTACCTTTTGCAGCAAAGCTTCCATGTTAGGCAAAGCATAATTATCCTTTAAAGATGATATATTTAAATTCCCAAAGTCCACACATAATTTGATATCACCAATTTTCTTTTTAAAGGGCATTGAGTTCGACACCCATGTAGAATGCCTTATAGGCTCTATAATCCCTGCATTCCTCATCTTCATCAACTCTTCCTTCATTTTTGGAGCCAATGTGGGATTTATAGGCCTTTGCTTTTGCCTAAATGGTTTTGCATCTGATTTAAGTGGGATTTCATGCTAGAACAAATCCTCTCTGTATGCCTTGAGGTCATCATATGACCAAGTGAAAACATGTCTGTATTTTCTTAACAGATTGACCAATGCAGTCTTAATTTTTGGTGTAAGCTTCTTGCCAATGTAAACCTCTCTAGGATTGTTTTCAGTTCCCAAGTTTATTTTCTCCACTTCTGCACAACTTCTAGTGTTAGGCTTGAAATTTGTCATATCCTTATTGTCAAACATCCTCTCTAATTCCACCAACCCTTTTGGAATCTTGTTTGCTTTAAGCTGTAAGATATTTTTTCCGAATAGAGACTCCTTACCACTCTCCTCTTCCACATATGCATTCCAATCCATATGTTGGCCTTCATACTGATCTTCACAAAATAAGAACTTCAGAAGATCCCCGCCATCATCAAATATCTACCAATTTTTTATTTTATCTGGTACTGCAGGTCTACTTTTTATTTCAATTTGGGTGATGTCATCAAAAGGAATATCATTATGTTTAATTGCTAGGTTATCCATAAAATCAGCCAAAATATTTTTAGACCTTTCAATCCATGTTATAGAGAATGCATTAAAAAATTCAATTGAGTCCCACATCTCATTTCTGTAATTTTGAAGCCTTACATTTTTAGTGGCAAACATTTCCCTTACTTGAGATACGACTAACTTTGAATCACCATAAACTGTTAGTAATTTAATTTGATATTTACTTGCCATTCTAAGGCCTAACAAGAGTGCTTCATATTTAGCAACATTTTTTGTACATTCAAAGGCTAACAAGAAGGAATATTTGAATGATTTCCCATTAGGAGAAATAAAAACCACACCAGCTCCATTTCCTTCCTTACTACAAGCACCATCAAAGTACATTTTCCAAATCGTATCCTCATGTGATTCAATAATAGTTTAAAGCTTATTAGTTTTGCATTGAATGGGTTTAGAAATACTTACCTGAAAGTTATCTATATCTATTTGGAGAAAACATGTTGTCTCGTTTGGATCAACTTCCTCTATCAGGTAGAAAGATCTCGACTCTCTATCAATCCTTATATTCACCCCTTTCACTAGGATGGTCACATATGAAAGACCTACCTGGATATGTCCCGCCACCAAATTTGACCATTGCCTTGATAGTAACATCCCATAATTTGGTAGGACTTGCACAACGGTGATGTATGTTTTATATGATGTATTTGGGCATGTTGGAAATCAAAACTCCACATCCTTCATGATTCCAACAAATGGGACTGATCTGTTATCCATAGCATAGTATTTCCCATAGGAGGAGTCTACATGCATCCCAAGTTCTTTCATGACATCTTCCGGTATTATGTTCGCGGCTACACCTGAATCTATCATACAATTCTTAACCATTTTTTTTTTAATCATCAAAGTCAGATAAAGGATCAACCTGGGTAAGATTCTTAGTGATAGAAGTTCCCAAATAGACAATAGGTGGATCTTCAACTTTTGGCTTATGATCCTCTTTATTAACTTCACCAATGTTAGACAAAATCTTGATTGTTTCATGTTTGTAATCAGGAAATTTCATTACTTCAATCAAGGGCATAGATATTTTACCTATGATAAAGCCTGAGACATAAATGATCCATAATTTGAGAGTGGCTTACTAATCTATTTCTTTTTTATTGGCTTTGTTAATTTAAGAGGTTCTGTTTGTTTGACCTTTTCTATTGCACCTTCCTTTTCCTTGTTAGCGATGGTGTCTTCGTTTCCACTAGCTTTAGGAACCTTTGCAAATATCCCGAATGGCTTACCTTGCTCTGGGTTCACTATTTTGTTCCTTAGCTGATAATTGCTTTTTGTTTGAGCTACTGCTGCCATAGTATAGGCTTTCTTTTCTTCATTTGTTAAGTTTCTCAAGGAATGCACTAGCTCTCCATTATGGAACAATATCCTCAAGGATGGGATGTCTACATCATCATCAGTAAAAACTTGTTGTACACTGTGTTGTTGGCTCTCTTTTCTCCATTGTAAATCTAATGATTGCTCATCCTTAGATGAATCCTCATCCCTACCCCACAATGGATATGATGAAAGTACATTCACTATGGGATCATATTCATTCTCATGGTATTTCTCTTCTACAAAACCCTGAGCAATCATACATTGTTCTGCAACATGGGGTAAATTGCAGACTTCACACCATGGATATTCTTCCACAAAATTGTTTACCTTCTTCAATGGATCAGGAGTTTATTTACTCAGATTTGCATTCATTAGTTTACCATCTTTCTAGTTTGTATTATATGGCATGTCATGCAATCTTGGTCTATTGTAATTCATTGGCATACCTCCTCTATATGTGGACGACTTCTCATTGTGGTTTTGCTTACCCTTCATATCTTTTAGCATGTCCATGATTTGGCTAAACTCTGTTAGATAATTGATTAATCCCAAAGACACTGAGAGTGGGGGGGGGGGGTGAATCAGTGTCTGACTGGTAAATGAAAGATTTAAACTTATTTACAATTCTATAATTGAGATTAATATGCCGGTAAGAAAACAATAATGCAATAAAGAGAATAAAGGAATCAACATCAATGCACACCATAAGACAAATATTTTGGCGAGGAGACCCGGTAGGGGAAAACCCTTGGTGGGATTTGTGACCCACAATATTTACTCACTAGCCATATGAATAAATATTACTAGTACATAAGGGGCCTACACATGCAGGAAGGCCAACTGCATAGAGCTCACTGCTCAACAACAAAAGTGGAGTCTCACTGACTACAACATCATACTGATGTAAACATAAAAATGAACTCTTACAACTTACATCAAAATGATGGATGAGTTCATTGTTGTGCTCTATCTGATACCAGTTTTGCCTCTGCCAAAAACCCTAGCCGGTATGTTGTCAAATGATTCTGGTTATAGAGAATAGTCTTTTCTCTACTTTTCTTCTTATTCTCTCCAAAATGAACACATCAAATTCATATAAAACTAATCACTATCATATCCTATATATATCTCTATCTTATCTCATATTATCGCTTACTTTTTTTTAAATGACCTACAAGAGCTCATAAATATACGAGTCTTTACAATAAAACATGCCAGCCATATAATTATATTTTACATTACAATTTATTTCGCATAAACAATATTTATTGTCAAGTCGGCCTGGAATGTCGGTATAATCTTCTGTTGGTGTAAACTGGATGCCGGTGTAAATGAGCCTTGTTGTATCTACTGGTCCCGATAGGTGAAGTCTATGGTCGGTTGATCCTGTGGAACCTTGTTGCCATCAATGACAACATCCACCCTTCTCATCTGAGTGTATAATGCCAACAATCTCCCCCTTTGGCATTGATGGCAACACTCATGAGAAAAATCAAAAACTGTGAGTGCTCCCCTGAGCAAATGATATGTTCATCTTCTTCTATACACTTTTCTCCATGCCTTTCTCAATACATTTTTCTCACTATACACTCCCCCTTTGACATCAATGACAAAGGATGTCAAAAAATTTCAAAAATTCAAAAGTTTACTTAGATCCCTAAAGTCTATTGTGTACAATTTGAAAAATATCTGCAAGAACTAAGTTCAAATCCTGCATGAACTTCATACTGTTGGTAATTATTGTTTCTATTTGCTTGATCATTCTAGTAAGATAGTGCATTTCTTGTTTCAGTGTTCTATCTCCTTGAATTGTAGCCTTTGATAGTGCATTCTGGTGAGTGATTAGATTGTCCAATCTTGGACCAAGCTTATTCTTCAACTCCTTAGCTTTCATTTTTAGTCTTGCCTTTTCTTTTTCAAGATTTTCAATATTCTCCTCATGTGTTGCCATCTCCTGTTCTATGACTGATGTTAGTTTAGAAGAACTAATTATATTATCCGCAATATCATCAATTTCCTTTTGAGTTTTTCTGATCTGATCATCAATGTCTTATGTTAGTTGATGTGGTTTACAAGCTTCCTAGTATAATTCCTTATACTCCAAAATGGTAGAGTTCAATGCCTGTAGTAGTGTATCAATCTGCTGTGTACATTCCTTTATTGTTTTTCTAAAGAATACCTCCTTTTCTTTATCAACTTTTTCTTGAATAGTCTTCTCATTTATTTTGTCTAATGGCTGAATGTTAGCAAAAATAAATTTGGACAATGCATCCAATTTACCTATCGAGCCAATAATATGATCTACCTTTCACTCTAGTGCAATCATCTACAAAATTGGTAGAGAATCATCGATAGTCTTAAATGCTAAGGCATTACACTCCGTTAGTTTCTTTATAGAATCCAATAGTACTTCTGTGACAGATGGTCCGAAATCCAAAATTGAAGTATTGGGAGAGGTGCTAGGTTCTGCATTATCTTTCTTCTCTTCTCTTGATTTCTTTGTCCCTTCCTCTGTTTTTTGTTCAACTATATTAATCAGTTCCTCTTCCTTATTCTCATTCTTATCCTTTGTCAGTTCAGTTGTTGTTTGTTCTTGTGCTTTATTTGTATCATCAATATTTATATTATAAATATCAATATTTACAGGAGTGTCAATGGGATGGTCCTTACCAATTTCTAGAATAGAGGTATCATCCATTATGATGTTGATGTCCTGAGTATCAACCTTCATTGTGAATATAATGTTTGACTCGGGGTCAATGTCTTTTCTGTGGGTTGATTTTGAACTTCTGTGTGTGCCTCTCCTACTGCCGGTGGGGTGTCCTTGGCCGATGGTGGTAAGTTATCCTTTATTGTTAAGTCAGGGACACTGCCAACTTTATCTTTCCCTTATCACCTTTTTGGTATACCTTAAAAAAAGATTTATCAGCTTTTTGTCTTTCTTTTTCTTCTCTTTTCTCTTTCTCCACAAAGAAAATATCCCATTTGTCTATTGTCTCATCTACAATTTCCTTTGTCCTACGGGCCATGACGCTTACTTGTTGGTGACCACTTACAAAATAAGTTTTGTTAGCCTCTTCTATCAATTCATCTATTTCTTGTCTAGACTTGACTGGATGAATAACCAACAGTGCTTCAACCTTCAATTTCTTGTCCAATTCCATGATGGACATTCTTTTTGCCTCAAGTCTTAGATATAAGTCATTGGGGAGAACATCAATGAATTCAATAAGAACTTTCTTAAATATATCTAAATACAAGATTATGTTGTCTTCGATAGTGTTCTTATCTAAATCATCAAAAGAATGATAAAACTTACTGGCATTTCTGAGATTACCATCCTTAGTTATTTCATTAACGAGCTCTTCCAGGGAAAGTGTATCAGATATCTTTGGTGTTGGTTCCTTCTATGCAATCTTCTTCTTTGGACAACTAGGCTCTTTCATAGCCTATTCTTTCTTCCTAAGTGTCCTTGTCTTTTTTGGTGATGGAGCAAGAGTAGGTGTCGGTGGAGATTTTCTCTTCTTCCTATCCACCCTTTTAAACTCCACATCTTTGTCACTATCAGTCTCGGATGAGGTAACAATAGGGGAAACATGTGTTACTATTGGCATTTGTGATGAGTATGTTGACATGATGATATTATGTTGTCATTGATGTCAATATGTTGGAGAGTGAACCGGCAATATGCTGAAATGTGAACCGGTACAATGTGGTGAACCGGTATATGTGCAAAGAAGTGAACAGGTATATTAAAGCTAAATAGTTGGCAAAGTGAACTGGTATAGTGGCATAAATCGGTATATTGAGCAATAGGTGAAGTGGTATGTTTTTCCAAGAGAACCAATATGATGAAATGTGAACCAGCATATGGAATGTTCTCTATGAAGACTTAACATGATATGACTACCAGTTGGTAGTCTTAGCTTAAGGGTTTCCGGTTGAAGTGTTCCAAGCCTATGTGATTCAACCGATGACATTTTGTGATGCATTAGCATTGTAATGAAGATCCGATCGTGTTGCCACGTTAGCTTCAGCGCATGAAGGATCTTACATGAAGGAGATTGCTCCTATCTACCTCGGGAATATGTGAAGTCTCTGTAAACAGTGGAGAATGCGTAATGGGTTACAAGCCGCCATGAAAGCAGTGAAGAACGAGCGATGGAGAAGACTTTTGTATTCAAATGCAAAGTTTTCAATAGCTAGATTGAACCACTTGAATTGCTTAACCTAAATGTTTAGGGTTTAGGGTTTAGGGTTTATGCTATCGACCTATCTATTTCCTATAAGGTCGATGTTGTGTTTCTTTCTGAGGTTGTTGGCAAATGGTGTGTGTGTATCTAAGTGAAGAGATACATGATTCTTGCTAGACCAGATGAGATAAGAGGATTGATTCCTGCATTGTGTGTGTGCAGAAGGAAGGAACTTAAGCGGATCTGCATTAGGCATTGAGTGCTATTATCAGATCATTGTAATACCTGTTGATATTTAACCACTTCAACAGTTGGAAAATCCCTTAACCAGGTAGCTTTAATCAGCTTGTTGTAAATCCTTTAACAAGGTGACTCAAACTAATTGAGTTCTTGAAATCCTCTAACAAGGTAACCTCTAATAGGGTTTAACCCTTAATTGAGTATTTAGCCATCCCTTAGCTGGGTGATCTCTAAAAGGATCGGTTCCTAGAAGAACTTGTTGTAATAGTCTTTAACTGGACTAGGCTCCTAACAGAGCGGACTTCTAAAGAGTTCAAAAGTAGCTTGTGGGTATTCATCCCCACCATGGTTTTTCCCAACTAGGTTTCCACATGAAAAATCTATGTGTCATGTGTAGTATTTTTCATGTGATGATTTAAGTGATTTATGTCTGAAGGTAAAACATGCTGAGCTAGCTGTTATTATATTTCTGATGATAGATTACCTATTCATGCATAAAGGTGAAATGGAAGTGTAGTATTAAGTTGAGTGGAAAACTAAGTGATTAACCAGTTAACACTTGTCACAGTCATTCCTAGCCTTACAAGGTGCATTCTGTTTCAAACTGGTGTTACTGTTTGTCAGACATTTGCAGTGTTTGTAGTCAAACCAGTTCGGGAAAATTTTTTATGACTGTACTGATTCACCCCCCCTCTTAGTACTGGTTTGGTACTTATTGTTTATCATTGAGTTATCAATTGGTATTAGAGAATCCTCCAGGTCCTCTATGCTGTAAGCTTAATTGCTTGAGGGAAAGATCCTATTGTAATGATGAAGAGAGAAGGTCCAAAGTTCAACAAAGATAACTTCAAAATTTGGAAGGACAGAATGAAGATTTACATCAGAAGCATGGGTGCTCAACATTGGAGCTATGTTGAGAATGTTTTTGTTATTCCTACCGGTACTCTCACCGATGATCAAAAGAGAGAAATACAGGAGAATGGGCAAGTCATGGAAGCCCTAATTAGCAGCTTATCTGACATTGAGTTTATTGATGTCCAGGATAAAGATAATCCCAAAGAAGTATGGGACACTCTTGAGAATATCTATGGCAGTGATGAGCATGTAAAACAAGCTAAGGAAGAAAGCCTTAGAGGGAAGTTTGAAGACATGCAGATGGTTGAAGGTGAGACCATTCAATAGTATGGAATAAGAATCAAAACTGTTGTTGGAGATATCAAGAGTGCAGGTGGTAAAATGGAAGATTCCACTATGGTAAGCAAAGTTCTGAGATCCTTATTACCAGTCTATGCAATAAGGGTTGCTGCTATTCAGGAGTTGAGATCAATAGACAAGACTAAGGTATCCTTAGACTCCATCATTGCAAAGTTGACAGCCTATGAGCTAAATAGTTTTGATGACAGTGTTCAAAAGATTGAATTAGCTTTTAGAGCTTCTGTTGTACCATCCAGAAAAGGAAAAGAAGCAAGCCTAGTGGTGAACCAAGACAGAGCAGAGAAATGGATGATGAGGAGATCCTGATAGAATTTGAAGCTCTTCTTGCCAGGAAACTTCCTAAAGAAACCGGTAAATATAGAGGTAAGCTCCCTTTGAAATGCTTTTCTTGTAATCTGATAGGACATATTGCTACAAACTGTCCTAATGGTGACAACAAGGACAAACCGGAGAGGTTCAAGAAATTCAAAGGAGGAAATCGGAGAAACTGTTTTGTTGTAGTTGATGAAGGTGTCACAAATGAGGAATCAAAAGATGAAGAGAATGAAGATATTGTGTTTGTTGTAGTAAAGGAAGATGTGTCAGACAAGAAGGCTCTTGTCTCCCACTTTGATAATTCCAATGAGTGGATTATTGACAGTGGTTTTTCTCACCATATGACCGGTGACCAGAGCAAGTTTCTATCTTTGGAAGAATATGATGGTGGTGTGGTTCACTTTGGTAATGATGCACCATGTATGGTTAAAGGAAGAGAGTCCATCTCTCTAAATGGAAAGAGCAGTGATGACAATGTGTATTGGGTGAAAGGTCTCAGACACAATCTATTGAGTGTTGCCCAGTTGAATGATAGTGGACTCATTCTGGAATTCAAAAATGGTGTGTGCAAAATCAAAGGAAACAATGGTGAATTGATGGCCACCAGTAAGTAGACCAAAGGTAAGTTATTTTAGCTGAATGAAAATGTAAGTACATGTCTTATGGCTAAATTTGATGATAGGTGGATATGGCATAGGAGGCTCTTCCATGTAAACTTTGATAACATTGTGAAGGCTAGTAAGACCAAGGTAGTCAGAGGATTCTTGGTGCTGAGAAAACCAGAAAATCCTTTGTGCAGAGAATGTCAACTGGAGAAAATGTCTTCCGCAACTTTCAAAGGTAAATCTTTCATAGCAGACAATTTACTTGATCTTGTGCATACTGATTTGTGTGGTCCTATGAAAACTAGGAGTGTGTAGGGAGATAGGTATTTTATGATTCTTACAAATGATTGCTCAAGAATGATGTGGGTCACATTCTTGAAGGACAAGTCTAAAGCCTTTGGAAAGTTCAAAGATTTCAGAGCATTGGTAGAAAAGGAAAGTGGTAGAAGAATCAAATGCCTTAGAACTGATCAAGGAGGGGAATTCACTTCTGATGAATTCAACAAATATTGTGAAGAGAATGGCATCAAGAGGCAATTGTCTGCCCCTTAGACTCCACAATGGAATGGCTTAGTAGAGAGAAACAACCGGACTATGGTTGAACCAGTTAGAACTATGTTGATCCAAGGGAAAGTTGCTCACACCTTTTGGAGAGAAGTGGTGAGCACTGTAGTATACACAATGAACCGGGTACTCATCAAGAAAGGAAAGGATAAGACTCCTTATGAGTATTGGACTGGTAAGACACCAGTGATAAGCTACTTTAGAATGTTTGGTAGTATATGTTATATCAAGAGAAGTGAACATCAGAGTAAGTTCGATGCAAAATGTGATGAAAGAATATTCCTAGGATATTCCACCAAGAGCAAAGCTATCAAATGTTTCAACAATAGGACTTAGAGAATTGTTGAAAGCATCAATGTTAGAGTTGATGAAAATTCTGGAAAACCTGAGGAAACCGGCAGTAAGAAAGTAAGAGATGAATCGGTAGTAACCTTCTAGGAATCAGTTGCTAATCAGCCAAGTACCAGTAATAGTGTTCCTACACCGGTAGATGTTGATGCTGATGAAGATGAGGATGAAGAAGAAAAGCAGGAGGAATTAGTCAAGAGCATTCCTCGATATGTCAAACTGAATCATGATCAAAAGGAAATCATAGGAGATGAGGATGCAAGAATCCTTACAAGAAGAAAGGCTAGAGAGAATTCTTGTATAATCTCTAAATTTGAGCCTAAATCATTCAAAGAGGCACATAAAGATGAAGACTAGATCAAGGCAATGGAGGAGGAACAGTAGATAGAGAAGAATGGTACATGGTCTTTGGTACCCAAATCGGAGCATAAAAATGTCATTGGTACCAAATGGGTTTTCAGAAACAAGCTAAATGAGGATGGCACAGTGATATGGAACAAAGCTAGACTAGTATGTAAAGGATATGCTCAAGAAGAAGGAGAAGACTATGGAGAAACCTTTACCCCAATAGCTAGATTGGAAGGAGTTCATATGCTTCTTGCATATGCAGTTTTTAAAGGATTCAAGGTATACCAAATGGATGTAAAATATGCATTCCTAAATGGAATACTTGAAGAGGAGGTGTATATAGAGTAACCAGATGGGTTTTCCCTATCAGAAGACAGTGACATGGTGTGTAGGCTACATAAAGCCTTGTATGGACTGAAGTAGGCACCTAGAGCATGGTATGAACGCTTGCACTCCCATCTTGTGAAGATTGGATTTGAAAGAACAAGTGAAGATAGTGATATCTACTTGAAATTAGAAGGAGATCAAATTCTGATCTGTGAAGTATTTGTTGATGACATCATCTTTGGAGGTGATGACAAGATGAGTCATGAATTTGCTGATGAGATGAAAAAGGAGTTTGAAATGTCACTCATAGGAGAGATTAAGTTCTTCATTGGACTACAGATTCAATAAATGAAAGATGGAATTTTTATTACTCAGTCCAAGTATGTCAAAGAGGTGTTGAAGACCTTTGGCATGGAAGATAGTAAACCGGTTGGTACACCAATGGTGACCGGTTGTAAGCTATCAAAAGAAGATGACTCGGTGGTAGTAAATGAGAAGGATTACCAATCAATGATTGGTAAGTTGCATTATGTAGTGCATAGTAGACCGGACATTGCACATGCAGTGGGTATTACCTCTTGGTTTCAGCAAAGCCCAAGAATCCATTTTTGCATGCTAGAACCAAGCACTTTGAGCTCAAGTATCATTTATTGAAGCAAAAGGTTCAGAACAAGGAGGTAATACCGATGACATTGTGTGATGTGTTAGCATTGTAATGAAGATTCGATCATGTTGCCACATTAGCTTGAGTGCGTGAAGGATCTTGCATGAAGGAGATCGATCCTATCTACCTTGGGAATATGCGAAGTCTCTGTAAACAGTGGAGAACGTGTGATGGGTTACAAGCTGCCATGAAAGCAGTGAAGAACGAACGATGGAGAATGTCTCGAGATCTGTTCAAGACTTTTTTATTCAAATGAAAAGTGTTTAATGGCCAGGATTGAACCGCCTGAATTGCTTAACCTAAATGTTCAAGGTTTAGGGTTTATGCTACCGACCTATTTGTTTCCTAGAAGGTCGATGTTGTGTTTTTTTCTAAGGTTGCTGGCAAATGGTGTGTGTGTATCTAAGTGAAGAGATGCGTGATTATTGCCAGACTAGATGAGATAAGAGGATTGATTCCTGCATTGTGTGTGTGTAGAAGGAAGGAACTTAAGCGGATCTGCATTAGGCATTGAGTGCTATTATCAGATCATTGTAATACCTGTTGATCTTTAACCACTTCAATAGTTGGAAAATCCCTTAACCAGGTAGATTTAATCAGCTTGTTGTAAATCGTTTAACAGGGTGACTCAAACTAATTGAGTTCTTGAAATCCTCTAACAAGGTAACCTCTAACAGGGTTTAACCCTTAACCAGGTATTTAGCCATCCCTTAACTGGGTGATCTCTAACAGGATCGGTTCCTAGTAGAACCTGTTATAATAGTCTTTAACCAGACTAGGCTCCTAATAGAGCGGACTTCTAAAGAGTTCAAAAGCAGCTTGTGGGTATTCATCCCCGCCGTGGTTTTTCCCAGTTGGGTTTCCATGTGATAAATCTATGTGTCATGTGTAGTATTTTTCATGTGATGATTTAAGTGATTTGTGTCTGAAGGTAAAACATGTTGAGCTAGCAGTTATTATATTTTTGATGATAGTTTACCTATTCATGCATAAAGGTGAAATGGAAGTGTAGTATTAAGTTGAGTGGAAAACTAAGTGATTAACCAGTTAACGCTTGTCACAGTCATTCATAGCCTTACAGGTTGCATTTTGTTTCAGAACAGTGTTACTGTCTATCAGACATTTGCAGTGTTTGTAGTCAAACGGGTTCAAGAAAAGTTTTTGTGACTGTACTGATTCACCCCCCTCTCAGTACCAGTTTGGTACTTATTGTTCATCATTGAGTTATCAGTTACCGGTTGTTGGTTAGATTTTCTTTCTTTTATGCTTGCAGCAACATCACTCAACTATTCAAGTTTCAATATTCCCTTGGTAACATTTTCGACAAATTTTGAAGCATCTTTCAATGTTTTGTCTCTTTTCTTTCTTTTCTTCTAAATAGAAACATCTTTCTCTATGGTTTCAGTAGTACCAAAGAAATTCTTAGTGGGTTCTGGTGGGGCATCTAGAAGTCTCTTGGCATAAGTTTCTATAATGTTGGTATCCACTTCATATCCCATTTCTCTTACCCAAACAATTCTAGGTGTGACAACCTCCATCGATGTTTCATTTCTCTTTATAACAAAGAATATCAATCTATCATACTTATCAACAATACTCTGAGGGATTCTTTCCCTTTGCTTCATTCTTGCTTGAAAGTTTTTTAAATATCCCCATACCTTCTTGTTTCTTTCTGAAACCATGTCGGAAATTGTCGGACTTAATCTATTTTCCAATAGAAATATCATAGGCAAAGTTTCTATGGCCTATGCCAGGAATCTCCTTCAAGAAGTATAGCATCAAACATACAATTAAATTCCCAAATTTGAATGTTCCCTTTTTATCACCCTTTCTTTTGTCCAAGTTATCTATCAATTCATCTTTTAACCATTCACAAAGATCAATTTTTGCATTATTCTTTACCATTTTATAAGCACTGTGAATGCATAGACTGGAAACAAAATTCAACCTATTTGTATGTGAAACCTTGTAACCAATAACCATGCTAGCATATTTAACATTGTCATCATTTATGTCACTTACCCTGAGTGATCTGTTATCAGATGTAGTGCTAGTTAGATCCATAACATCTTTGTTTGGAATTTTCTTCTTCTTCTCAGGCCTTGTGCCGGTAGAGGGTAAACTTGTAACACCTTTAATGGATTCCCAGGTAATTTTGAAGATGGATTCAAGCCATAAGAATTCACCATGAACTCTACTTAGAATATATCAGATAATTTCATCTTCAAATTCAGGCATTTAAAGGATGTCTACGAACCCTAAATCTTCCACAATATTATATTCAAGTTTTATTACACCTTGGTTGTTTGTGATGATTTTCATAAACATGTTCTTCATCTCCTCAGACCCTAAATCTTCAATATTACAGTGAATGTATGCCTTAGGGTCTTCTGCGAATGCGAATCCCTTCGGAATTTTTGAAAATGCTCCAACAGAGTCATCCACCTTAGCTATCTTAGGAATTATCTTAAAAATTGGCCTAGGATGTTTGATATTCTCCACAACAGTAGGGTTTTCTATGAATTCAAGAACGAAAGATGAAGAAGCCATGATGCAAAATAAATACCTTTTTTTATCGAATGCAAGTGGAAACCTTGGATGCCCTAGAAAATATTTGTTGCTTCGCTTCTTTAATTCTGGTGCTCTACTTCTGTGCTCTTTGAATACTTGAATGCTTGGTGAGTCGAAATGAGAAATTTCAATGCTTTATAGCCAAAAAGTTAACTAATAACCGCATTAAATGCTTCATCGATTTAGTGAATTTCCATTGTAACTCAGCATATGTGCTGGTAAAGAAGGATTATGACTTTCTTACCATCATCTAAGGGGAAAAATTCATGATCTTCAATTAGTTGCCTTCCCCCTAAGGATTATTCCTTAGTTAGATGAAGAATTTCTTGCTGGTGCGGGATTGCTTTGTTTTGTCGGTGCAGAGCCAGATTCATCATTTCTTTGATCTGTCTTCTTGACCCATTTTTTAGAGAATTCTTGCTTGATTTCATTCATCTTTTCCTTTCCTTTGTCATTAGATCCTTTGTTGTTTTTTGGTACATTCTTGCTTCTGCAAAATCTTGCAATATGCCAGATTTTGTTGCATGCATAACAAGTTACATTGTTTCTTTGAATAGCTTTTCCATAACCTTGCCCGGTTTGAGTTCTCCATTGATTAGATAGATGTCCAAATCTACCACAAGCATGGAATTTTACATTCATTCTGCAATTATTTGACTTATGACCATATTTATCGCATTTGAAACATTGACCGGTAAATGAGTTTGTATTCTGATTATTCCTATATCTGCATTGATTTGCTCTATGACCAAATTTGTTGCAATTAAAACATTTGCCATTGAATTTGTAAGCATTGGGTTGCCTTAGTAGTTTGTTGTGATCATGATTATTTGTAGTTCCAGAACTTTCTCCATGTTCAGATCCAAGTCCAACTATATCTCCATCAGGTCTTTGATTTTTCAACATATCATTAAGCTTGGCTGAGCTCTTTTTGAATTTGTCTTTGTGTTCATTTGCAATGACCAACTCACTTTCTAGAATGCTAACTTGTCTCATAAGTTCCTCTTTGTCATCTTGCATCTGAATCAACTTTGTTTTAAGCATATCATTTTCATGACTAAGCCTTATAGATTCATCTGATCTTATTAAGTTGTCTAGCCAAATCTTCCTAATTCTTCTTTTTATCTTCAATATCCTTAGATAGTCTCATGGCTAAATCTTGCACCTCATTCTTCATGTTATTGTTCTCTTGTCTCATTTTCTCTATAATATCTCTAAGAGTTTCTTTTTCTTCATCATCTTGTTTTTGTAGTTGCTCACACAATTATTTTCTCTTATTTTGTGCCATGATTAGGTTTTCTTGAAGTGCTTTGATGAATCCTTGAGCAGATCTGAGTTCTTCTTCTAGTTTGGTATTCTTTAACTTTTCTGCATTATCTTCAAGAGCCACTTCCAACTGTTGTCTCAAATTTTCCATGGGTATCGATTTTAGAATCTTCCTCAAGTTGTTAGGCTTCTGCAAATAGAGGATTGAGCTCTAATACCAATTGTTAGATAATTGATTAATCCCAAAGACATTGAGAGGGCAGGGGGTGAATCAATGTCTGACTGGTAAATGAAAGATTTAAACTTATTTACAATTTTGTAACTGAGATTAATATGTCGGTAAGAAAACAACAATGTAGTAAAGAGAAATAAAGGAACCAACATCAATGCACACCATAACACAAATATTTTGGCGAGGAAACCCAGTAAGGGAAAAACCTTGGTGGGATTTGTGACCCACAATATTTACTCATTGGCCATATGAATAAATATTACTAGTACATAAGGGGCCTGCACATGCAGGAAGGCCAACTGCCTAGAGCTCACTGCTCAACAACAAAAGTGGAGTCTCACTAACTACAAAATCATACTGATGTAAACATAAAAATGAACTCTTACAGCTTGCATCAAAATGTTGGATGAGTTTGTTGTTGTGCTCTATCTGATACCGGTTTTGCCTTTGCCAAAAACCCTAGCTGGTATGTTGTCAAATGATTCTACTTATACAAAATAGTCTTTTCTCTGCTCAGCTTCTTATTCTCTCCAAAATGAACACATCAAAATGCACATACAACTATTTGCTATCATATCCTATATATATATATATCTCTATCTTATCTCATATTATCGCTTACTTCTTTTTAAATGACCTACAAGAGCTCATAAATATATGAGTGTTTACAATACAACATGTCGGCCATAAAATTATATTTTACATTACAATTTATTTTGCATAAACAATATTTCTTGTCAAGTCGGCTTGGAATGCTGATATAATCTTCTGCCGGTGTAAACTAGATGCCGGTGTGAATGAGCCTTGTTGTATCTATCGGTGTCGGTAGGTGAAGTCTATGGCCGATTTATCCCATGGAACCTTGTTGCCATCAATGATAACATCCACCCTTCTCATCTAAGTGTATAATGCCAACAAACTCATCCTTTTTCGTTTCTCTAGGATTATATAGTTTTGGATCATCTCTCTTGAAAATTCTCCCAGAAACTTTTCTGTTATTTTCAATGGGAGTGGTTGTCTTAAATTCTTGCTGCAAGGTGGTAGGTTTGTGAGATAAAATCTCATAGTGAGTCTTGCTATCAAAAGCACTCAAATAAAAATCAATCAAAAATGAATCAACAAGTCTAATATCTCTTGGTATTCTATTAAGTATTTTATTAAACCTCTTATTAAATTCAGAGACTGGTTCATTTTGATTCTTCTTTATGCTAGTCAACTCATGAGATGCAAATGAAGTATCATTATGTTCTCCAAATTCTTCCAAGAATATTGTCACAAACTCCTACCAACTACCAATGCATCTGTCGGGAAGATTCCTATACCATTCTCCAACATCCTCTGTTAGAGATTGAACAAATAGTTTCATAAAAACATCTTCATAAGGGATTTCAAACTCTTCAATGGTATTTTTTACATTTATTACATGTTGTTATGCAAAATCAGTTCCATTCCCTATGATTTTAGGGATAGCTGACCTTAAATCATTTGAAATTTTATTAGGGTATCCAACTACCCCACTAAAACTCAACTGTTTATACCCATTATTACTATTTTTACCTCCACCATTATTGTTATTTCCATTTCGATTGTTCCCATTACCATTGATGCCATAGTTTCCATTGTTACCATAATTACCTCTATTATTGCTTACGTTGTTGGTCCCATCTCTACTATTCCATTTACCAACAATTTCCCCACTGTTATTTCTTCTTTCATCATTAGTATTATTGCATTGCCTAGAATTATACAGGTTTCTATTTTCATTGTAGGGTATATTTTTCCATTTATCCCTTTTTCCATAATTTTTTTTTTTTTTAATGATAAGAGCTATCGATAAGGAGATAACGCCCCCTTTTTTCATAATTATTATCCACAACATTAGACAATGGATTATTATAGACCCTAAATGGATGATCCAAGTTTGTCATGTGAGGGGGACTATACCTAGGGGTTGTTAGCCTACTAGTTTCACCTCTTCCCTTCTCTTCTTCAACCATGTTTGACTTAGGGACTTGAATGACATCTCTTTCTAATTTGAGTTTCTGCCATACCCAATCTAGTTGTCTCTTAAGAGCCTTTGCCATTTTAGATTCATCTCCATTTAATTCAGCCATTCTAAGAATAATTGCATCCAACTGCCTGTCCTCCTGATCCTCAACAGTTAGGGTTTCATCATGGCCACCTTTATTATCTTTTGTATTTAAGTTATAAAAAGGATTTTTTTCCCCAAATGCCATATTTGATGTTGATTTTTTTTCTTTGTTTCTTGTCTTTGGACTCAACTGAACAAGATTATCTTGTCCCTTGTGCAAAGATCTTGTCCCCTGCATAAATCTTATTGACAAATTCCTAGGGGTTTCTCTTACTTTCTCAAAATACCAATTATTACTCATATATTAAATGTAGAGTTGGCACCTCCTAAGAGGAATAATACTTTTATTAATCTACTAGGCTCCTTCCTCTAGCAGAGTCTGAAACAAAACCACCAGAAATTTTGAACACTTGGTATTACAACTCCCTAGCAGAGTCTGAAACAAAACCACTAGAAATTCTGAACACTTGTTATTACAACTCCCCAGCAGAGTCGCCAATTTGTTGGTTCCCAAAACCACATATTAGAAATCCTAGAGCTTTGCCAAATCTCCTATTGATTTCTCAATCAGCCTTGGCCAACGAACAAGAATAGTCAAAGACCAAATTCCTCTGCACTTTAGGCTCCACTAGACCTAGGCAAGCATACCTTAATCTCCAAAGCACAAAGAGATTTCTTTATAGTGAATTTAAGTTTATCAATTTAGTTGTTTACAAGGATGGCAAGATGTCTCCTGCAACTATGCTTTATTATGTGCTTTTAACTTGCTTTAATATGAAAACTTGAGTATAATTGATAATGAACAAAACTCATAAAAGAATGATGTTGGAACCTTAAGTAATTATGAAAGAACAATGCAAGTAGAAACTAGTAATATTTTTCTCTGATGAGGACTTTGTGTACACCAAATTTACTCATAGAAAACTAAAAAAATACTAGTGCCTTATCTACCAATTTACATGTTACTTAATAGAAAAATGTTTGTGATCCTTGGAGACAATTTGAGAGAACTCACAAGTATGCAAGACTATCATTGCAATGACTTCAATGTATGTTATAAGAACAGCAAAAATAATTATATTATCTTTACAACAACAGGTGATAAAACACTGCAACAAACCTTATTCAGATTTATCCAAATGATTTTAACTCATCAACATCATATAACATGAAATGATCTGAAGATAAAAACAACAAATATTGTATATTAATTTTTGGAATAACGGGTATACAAAAACTACATCTACTCACAGATACTTCATGGTACACTTGCTTGCACAAAATGGATTTTCATTTCTACAGACCTGTTTTACATAACACCACTGGTTCCAATAGACAATCTACAAAATAGCAGTTCTTCTTATGTTCCCTTTTTTAGAATACAAAATGACTCCCTATATACATGTGACTCAACACACACAAATGAAAGGACACACCCTTTCATTAGTACAAACTAAAACTAACAGAAACCTAACTAACTCCCTAACTATTATAACCAAAATAGATTACAATGACATAGACTAATTCTTTCCATCCAACTGTTAACCACACTTCTCGATATGTTGAAGATATTCGTCATCTTTTTATGTGCAAGCATTGAAGATGATGTCTCTAACTACTACCTCTGCTGTAACAAAATTCTCAACTTGTTCCCCCATTTCATTCATATTCAAAGTATCCGCACGGGCAATGCTAAGGGTTGAACTAAGTAGAGATTTGCATTCAGTAATCCATCAGTCTTTGTCCTTAATAACTCCTGTATCATCTACCACACTTGGGAATCCATGATTAACAATCCCCTTACACTCCTCATATTCAGTTTTCAACTGTGTTGTGAATCTTTCATGAGTGCCAATCAGTTTTTTAACTTTATTGATCCTTTTGTCACCCAGTGTCTGATCCTGCAATAACATGTTTAACCTATCAAAGATCCTTTGGTGCGACACTGTGTTATCCATGTTTCTCTGGTAAATAGTCCAAATTCCTCTAGTATTTTCTGTAGATTCACAAACCTTTTAGATAGCAAGACACATGCTATGTCTATCCTTATGCTCTGCATTCTTTCCCTCAACTTTTTGTTTTCTTTGTACAATTCTTTGTACTTCTTTCTTAGTTTGGACTCATCCGCTATCTGGGGTACAGGTTGGCCCCTACTTTGTAAAAGTTCCTCATATAACAATTTGTATTTTCTTGCTTCTTTTACCAACATCTTCATTTGTGCTTTATTCAATTTTGAAATATCAGCTCATGTGTCCAAAAGCCTTGTCCACATCTATGATCTTTGACCTCTTATTTGGAGGATATAGGGCCCACAAACGCATAGCCTCATCATCTAGATCATATCTTGATCCAATGAAGATGTCATTCACGCCTTGAATGTCTAACTTGAAGTCCTTCTTCTCTTAATGCAATAGGATATCAAAAATAAAGGATGCACTAAATCCCAGCCTGGAAAGAGGATACTTCCTACCTATATAGAAAGTTGTCTTCCCCTTTGAGGGGTCATGCCTTCTACTTCTGCATCGATATCAGCCTTCAGTTTTTTAAACATCTCTGCCTCATTTTCTGGTGTTACATCATGCATTGCTTCTGTTAGCCTCTTTCCTTTGAAATGATACAAGAAGGACTTAAATTCCTTTGATTTGACGAATTCATCATCAGACACAAAAGAAGTGTGCTCTTCTAACCTAACATCAACATTGGCATTCATCCTAGCCACAATTTGTTCTTGAGCTTCAGGTTCCTCCTCTCTTTAAGGCATTCTAAATCTTGAAACAACCTCATTTTCACTCGATTCACTCTCAACTTCTTCTTCTTCCATTTCTTGCAGTCTTTGTCACTTTTCTTCCAGTTTTTGGTTCAAATCCTGAAAGATCTGCATAGCCTCCTTAGATTCCTTGTTTCTCCATATGTCCAAGGCTTCAACATGTTCATGTAAATAGTCACCCAGATTTTGCCCTTTTCTGCTCTGGTGTATGTAGCCCTCTAGGTCATAATTATTTTGGCTTGTATGCTCATAGAGGTTATAATCTTCTATCAACCTCCTGTCAATGACTTCATATGCCTTTGTGGATACAATAGTGAAGTCACCAAAATGTAGAGTCCTTGGCAAAAAAACTTGCTTGTGGGCACTCCCATAATGTTGTGCATTAGAGACACTCATTTGTCTCACAATCCCCAGGTAGGCAGTTTTGTCAGGCGTAGGCTTTGGTAGCACATAAGGTGCACCTTCAAATCCAAACACTCTAACATATGTGAAGTCCTGGCACACATACCAGTCACCCCAATTATGATTAACCTTGGTAACCCCATGTTCATGGGGTCTAAGAAATCTTTTGGTTTCTTCTGAAAATGATCCATCAAAAGAAACCCCAAAAGATCTATATAATGGTTGCACAAAAAATTCTTCAAACTTGAAATAGTGAGATCTCATGAACCGAGAATCCCATAGTGATACCCATAGTTGAACTAGTTGCTCTTGTCCATCCTTGCCATGAATGTTTAACTTCAAATCCTCAGGCCACAACCCCCTGAGTTGTCCATAAAACAAGACAATATGCATCAACAATGAATAAAACGTAAAAGATTTATCAAGGTTATTCTAAAGACTCAGAAAACCCTCATGCATCTTCTCAACAATGTAAGCAGCATAATCAAATTGTCTCAGCTCATGCATCTATGTCTGCAACAAGTACCAAAGGTGCTATCTGAGCTACATCTGGAACCTCAACTCCTCCCACTTGACCGCATGCCATACATATATATATATATATATTATAGATACTACCTGAAAATGTTGATATCAAAAGGGGGCACATCTTCATTTGTTAACTTTCCTTTCTCATCCTTATGTATGGCCAAATTCCACCCATTATATATAGTATCCATATTTGTATACTCTTCCTCCAGTTTCTCAAAAGATAGAGGCACACCAGATTCAAATCCAAGATCAAAAACCTCCTGAATGATGGCTACCGAGATACAGATGTGCATCACCATTTGGCAATTGAATACATATTTTTGTGGCATTATAAGCTTTAACCAATGTTTTCATCAATTGAATATTCACAAAGACATTAGGAACCACAAGTTTACCCAATCCAGTTGTCCATGGGTTTGAGATTGGGGCCGACTTGCTTCTTCGTGAATAATGATATAGGAACAACTCATGACCTCTGACCCTGGTCTAGACATCACCAATTTCCTTGAAATCATCTTCTAGCTGATCATGGATAGGAAAATTAGTCTTAGATCTCAGAGATTTGGCTCCTGGTGAGCTCATTTGATCAATCATATCTTGGTTTAACTTTCATTTCTATGCACCTTCTCCACCTTTAGACCTCTTCGAAGCGCTTTCAGAGACCTCAGTGACCTTCTTCTTTCCCTTGGAACTAGAACCCTCCATATTTGAGTCCTTCAAGCCTTTTGAAATTCAAATTTTTTGCAATTTAATTCCACTTCAATCTCTTCATTTGCTTGAGTATACTATGCAAAATCCTTATACTAGCTTCTATATAAATATTTAATACACCAGGAGCATTTACTCAATTGAAATGGTGTTGTGATTCGCCTTGTGTAAGAAACAAGCTATTCGTTGCCTGTATTTAATAATGGTAGGTGGATTCATTGAGATCAGATTTTGCAATGGCTAGTCATCATAACTCCTCCCGATAATTCAATCATTTGGAGCCACCCATTCTTTTGATCGACATAGGTCTCACCGATCACTCCATCAAGTATCAACGTAGCTCATTTGTTATCATCCTGAGGGTTATAACTTCCTTGATGCCTCTTCCTTCTAGCTAGGCTTTACCTTTTCCTTTATATCACATCGACGTAGGTCATTCCAATATACCCTCCTACTATTCCTCTATGGCATTCTGCCCATCAAGTATCGACATAACTCCAAATACGTTTCCCCGATGAGATCTCCTTCATAGTTTGCATCTCATTTTTTACATTAGGTCACCTTATTGGGCATCAAAACGACTCACTTTATGCTTCTTCGATGACCCGATGTCATCACCTTTGCACTTATGTATCTTTTATTCCTCTGATCTATCGATATATGTTTCCCCGATGAGATCTCCTTGTTCGCACCTACCTCTACTTTCTCATCAGGTATTGGTGTAACAAAAGATGTCTCCTCCCGATGAGGTGATGATATCCCGATGACTATGTCTTTGATTGGTGTAACTCATCCCGATCAAGTCTCTTTCTCCATGCTCGGCTTGTCTTCCTCATCGAGCATTAGCATAACCTAAAAAACCTCTCATCAATGGTTTAAGTTACCTCAATGACTTAGTATTTTCCTCCCTTTGGTATCACCTCATCGTAGTAAGTCATGCCGATGACACCGCCTTTGCCACCTAGTGTTGAAATGTGGTGATTGATCAGAAAAGTACTGTACACTCAGCACGTATCCTCGCTCGGGTCCGGGGTTGGGCTAGGCCCCGGGCAAGGGTTCGGGGGTGGCAGCCCTCGAGAAAAGTGGGGGTTCGGGGGTGGGAGCCCCCAAGAAAAAAAATTTTGGGTATTTTTTTGATGAAAACCGACATTGTAGGAAAACCCTAAAAAGGCCAACTTTTGCTTTTGCCCTAAAAACACATGTTATAAGCGGCTAGGATGCTTAAGGCATTGTAAGGTTGATGTACTATTTTGCTAGATAATAAGAAAGATTGGACAACTGTGTATGGTGGACGTAACCCATTCTGGGTGAACCACATTAAATCTCTATGTTATCTGTGTCCTGTTTTATTTCTTTATCTTTTGTATTTAAATCTGTATATAATTGTTAGTTCATATTTGCTTCGGATTTGCTTGAAACCCTAACAATTGGTATCAGAGCGAGGTATTCTATAAATTGGTAGGACTCTCATATTTGAGTGGGAGAAATGGAGGATTCCAAATTCAAGGTCAAAAAGTTTAACGACCAGAATTATCAGTTATGGAAAATGCAGATGGAGGATTACCTGTATCAAAAGGATTTGTGGTGGCCATTGGAAGGAAAGGCAAAGAAACCGACCACAATGTCAGATGAAGAGTGAGACATTTTAGATAGAAAGGCACTGGGATCCATTCGATTGTGCCTTGCACCATTTGTAGCATTCAATATAATAGAAGCAAAAATGGCTGTAGATTTGATGGCAACATTGGCTAAGTTGTATGAGAAACCCTCAGCTTCAGATAAGGTATTTCTTATGAAGCGTTTGTTTAATTTGAAAATGAGTGAGGGAGGATCTGTAATGGAGCACTTAAATGAATTTAATACAATTACTGGTCAATTGTCTTCGGTAAAAATTACCTTTGCAAAAGAGGTTAGGGCTCTCTTGATTTTATGTTATTTGCTAGAAAGCTGGAATAGCTTGGTTATGGCTGTAAGTAACTCTGTCTCTAGTAAAAATACTTTGGTATTTGATGATATTTTTGGTGTTATCCTAAGCAAGGAAATGTGAAGGAAAAGCACAGGTGAGACTCCAACATCATCGGGTAGTGTTTTGAATGTGGAGAACAAAGGAAGATCAAAGGAAAGAGGAAAAGGCCCTAGGAATGAGAAATCACAAGGGAAGTCAAAGAAAGGACGCTCTTAATCTAGAGGAAAGAAATATTGCTGGTACTACAGAAAGCTTGGTCATCTAAAGAAAGACTGTTGGTCTCTGAAAAACAAAGAAGGAGACAAAAAAGAAAATGATAGTAAGGAAGCTAATATTGCAAGTAATACTTTACAAGATGCTTTAATCTTATGTTTGGATAATGTTAATGATTCCTGGGTAATAGATTTTGGGGCTTCATTTCATGCTACACCCCATAGAAAATATTTTCTAGATTATGTTCAAGGTGATTTTGGACAGGTATATTTGGGTGATGATGAGCCCTGTCAAATTGTTGGAAAAGGAAAGATAAAGATCAAGTTGCAGAATGGTAATGACTGGTTTCTGCAGGAGGTAAGACATGTTCCTAATTTAAGAACAAATTTAATTTCTGCAGGGCAACTAGGTAGTGAAGGTTGCATAGTTACCTTCTCAGACAGTATATGGAAGGTCACTAAAGGATCGTTAGTAGTAGCTAAAGGTGCGAAGGTAGGCACATTATATCTGTGTATTGGTAACACTTACTCTACCTTAGTTGTTACAGATAAAGTTACTGCAGGGACAACAACAATAGATGTTGCAAGAACAGATTCAATAATGTGGCACCATAGGCTTGGGCACATGAATGAGAAAAGGATGAAAATTCTTCACTCCAAAAATCTATTGCCAGGACTAAAGAAGATTGATTTAGAGTTCTGTGAAAACTATGTTTATGGCAAACAGAAAAGAGTCAAATTTCTTAAGGTTGGGAAAGAGAAGAAGAGTGAGAAGTTAGAGCTTGTGCATTCAGATGTATGGGGACCGGCTCAAGTATCATCTCTTGGTGGCTCTTGTTATTATGTTATTTTTATTGATGACTCAACTATAAAAACATGGGTATATTTCCTAAAACAAAAATCAGATGTTTTTGAAACTTTTAAGAAATGGAAAGTTTTGGTTGAGAATGAGACAGGAAAAAAGTTGAAGTGTCTCAGATCGGATAATGGAGGTGAGTATTGCAGTAAAGCATTTGAAGATTACTGCTCCTTAAATGGGATTAGAAAGTAGAAGACAGTTCCAGGAACTCCACAGGAAAATGGTGTGTCAAAGAGAATGAATAGGACTATCATGGAACACGCGAGGAGCATGAGATTGCATGTTGGATTGCCCTTACATTTTTGGGCAAATGCTATACATACTGCTATCTATTTGATAAATATAGGACCTTCAACCCTTTTGGATGGTGATATTCCAGAGGAGGCATGGACTAGTAAAAAGGTAAATTATTCTTTTCTAAAAACTTTTGGTTGCAAAGTTTTTATCCATGTTGATAAAGAAAACAGAACCAAGCTTGATGCTAAATCTCAAAAATGTACCTTCATTGGATATGGGATAGATGAATATGGCTATCGGTTATGGGATTTTGAAAATAAGAAAATAATTAGAAGTAGAGATGTTATATTCAATGAGAAGGTTATGTATAAAGAACAGATGTAGGAAAAGAAGCATGAACAGGACAAACAAGAATATGTGGTGTTGGATGAGATTCCTGAAAATGAAATGCCATAAGTACCTAATGCTCAGCAACAATAGATTGTCCCACAAACTCCTACAAGTGTTAGACATTCTATGAGGACAAGTAGACCCCCTGAAAGATTTTCTCCTTCTTTGTATTTTATTTTATTAACGGATTCTAGTGAACTAGAAGAATATGAAGAAGCAATGCAGGTAGATGCCAAACAACAGTGGGAGCTAGGCATGAAAGAGGAGATGGACTCCCTGATGAAAAATAAGACTTGGGACTTAGTCCCTTTACCTGCAGAAAAAAGAGCCTTGCCGAACAAATGGGTTTATTGGCTGAAGGAGGAGGAAGGAGGTCAGAAAAGATATAAGGCTAGACTTGTGGTAAAAGGTTTTGCACAGAAAAAGGGTATAGATTATGATGAAATATTTTTTCCAGTTGTAAAATTGACTTCAATTAGAATTGTACTTAGTCTTGTGGCTGCAGTTGATTTACATCTTGAACAATTAGATGTCAAAACAACTTTTCTCCATGGAGATTTGGAGGAGGAAATTTACATGTTGCAACCATAGGGATATGAGGTCAAAGGTAAGGAGAACTTGGTGTGCAGGTTGAAGAAAAGTCTGTATGGCCTAAAGAAAGCACCCCGACAATGGTATTTAAAATTTGATAGTTTCATGGCTGAACACAGTTATCATAGATGTCATTCTGACCATTGTGTACATTTTAAGAGATTTGAAAATGACAGTTATATTATCCTATTGCTTTATGTTGATGACATGCTTGTTGTTGGGTCTAACATGCAACATATAAATGATCTTAAAAAAAAATTAGCTAGGTCATTTGCTATGAAGGATTTGGGTGTAGCTAATCAAATTCTTGGTATGAGGATTACACGAGATAGGAAAAATAGAACCTTGAATTTGTCCCAAAGTGAGTATATAAAGAAGGTGTTGAAAAGATTTAACATGCAGGATGCAAAAGCAGTTAGTACACCTTTGGCTAGTCATTTCAAATTGACTAAGGAGATGTGCCCAAAGGCACAGGAAGAGGTTAATAAAATGTCTAACATCTCGTATTCATCAGCTATTGGCAGTTTGATGTATGCAATGGTATGCACAAGGCCAAATATTGCACATGCAGTGGGAGTTGTGAGCAGGTTTATGAGTAATCCGGGTATGGAACATTGGAATGCTGTGAAATGGATTCTTCGATATTTGAAAGGAACTACTACGAAGGCATTATGTTTCAAAGGATCTAATGCTACTCTGAGTAGATTGTTGACTCTGATCTGGTGGGTGATATTGATTCACGAAGGAGTACTACAGGGTATGTTTTTACTATAGGGGGAACTGCAGTCAGTTGGATTTCTAGGTTGCAAAAGGTTGTTGCACTTTCAACCACTGAAGCTGAGTATGTTGCTGCTATAGAAGCCAACAAGGAGATGATTTGGTTACAATGTTTTTTGGAGGAATTGGGTCAGACACAGGAGGATCGCCCATTGTATACTGATAGCCAGAGTGTCATTCATCTTGCAAATAACTCTGCTTTTCATTCAAGGACAAAGCACATTCAACTCAGGTACCACTTCATTCGGACTGTTTTGGAGGAGGGTCAGTTACGGCTTGAGAAGATTCACACAAGTGAAAATCCTGCCGATATGTTCACGAAGGCAGTTCCACAAGAGAAGCTGATTTCTTCATCAGTTTCTGTTGGTCTTGTTGATTGATAATTGTGGAATTTATACCAGTCAAGTCCTAGTGTTTTATCCAATAGATGCTACATGTACATTGGTGTCATGTAGTATCAGTCTCCAAGTGGGAGATTGTTCGGTGTGGAGCCTGATCAGTCTCCAAGTGGGAGATTGTTGAAATGTGGCGACTGATCAGAAAAGTACTGTACACTTAGCATGTATCCTTGCAGGGTCTAGGGCTGGGCTGGGCCCTGGGTAGGGGTTCGGGGGCGGGAACCCTTGAGAAAACAAATTTTGGGTATTTTTTTGATGAAAACTGACATTGTAATAAAACCCTAAAAAGGTCGACTTTTGCTTTTGCCCTAAAAACGCATGTTATAAGCAGTTGGGATGCTTAAGGCATTGTAAGGTTGATGTACTATTTTTGCTGGATAATAAGAAAGATTGGACGACTGTGTATGGTGGACGTAACCCATTTTGGGTGAACCACGTTAAATCTTTGTGTTATCTATGTCCTATTTTATTTCTTTATCTCTTGTATTTAAATCCGCATATAATTGTTAGTTCATATTTGCTTCGTATCTGCTTGAAACCCTAACACCTAGCCCATTGGGTATCAGGGTGCCTTGAGATGCCACTTTCTAATGAGTCAATGACATTTCCAACCTCTACTTCACATTCTCCTTCATCGGTGCAAGTTATACTGATAACCTCATCGGCTATCGGTACAACACTTTTCTCATGCCCCCGATAGTGAATGTTATTCCGATGAAACCCTCCTTTTGAACTTCCTTTTGGTTCTCCTTTGGAATGGTTGGTCTAGGTCATGCTGATAGGTTCTTTCATTGTTTTGGATAGTCAATCTTGTTGGGGTAACTTACATCAATAGCTCAAATTTGATAATCATGCTAATTAAGCTCCTCTTCATATATTGTTTACACATTCAACCTTGTATGGAAACTTCATACGTACTTATAAATGGCAGAGTCTATCACATAGGCCCAAAGAATGTCTTTATAAGGATCCCAATACTGTCATGATGCAACTTTCTCATGTAGTCCCTATTCAGTTCCAACCCTTAACATTCCCCAATGGTACTTGTTCAATTTTGAAAACAGGTCACAATAGGATCCTTCTGATATTGCAACATACTTCCTGCATATTCAATCTAGCAATAAATGCTCTTATGATGAAAATGTACATATAAAACATCAAACAAATAGCATAGAATATTTTGTAGAAATATGTGCTAACAGAAGCCAAAAGTATCTGTGAAGTTACTAGCATTGGTTTGAGTAAAAAGGAGAAAGAGCATCAGAACCTAGAAGAAGAAATTGTCAAGCTTAGGAAGGAATTAGAGAAAAGCAAGGAAGAAATGAAAGTGAGAAGCAAATTTGAAGGCAACAGTGAAGCTTTAGATAAGATGTTGAGAAAATAGAACCAATCTAAGGATACCGATGGCTTAGGATTTGAAGAGGGTCAAAGTTCAAATAGAAAAGACACACCCAATAAGGAGATACTGTTTACTTCTTCAAATGAAAGTGAAGAGAAGAAGATATTCATAGTAAGCAAAGATACTGATAAGAAGACATATGTAGATGTTGTCAAGAATCGTCACACAAACCAATATATACAATAAATGAATCAGAGACCATACTCAATGCACCGACATGAAGATCCAAGGAGAAATGCAAGACCTGATTATTAAGGATTCACCAAAGTTAGTAACATGAAAGGAAGACCCCCGGTGAGGTAGTCATTTGTAGGACCGAGAAAATCTAACCGGTATGTTCAAAACTTTCATGGTTATTGTCACCGATGTAATTTCGGTCATAGAATGATAGACTATAGGAAAATGAATGTAAATCCCAGTTTTGAGGGTAGAAACTCATTTGCTGCATTACAAGGTCCAAATGCCACTTTCTACAATTGCAATGAGTTTGGTCATAATTGTTATGAGTGTAGGAGAAGTGTGTAGATGTCCTACAAGAATGCTTTGGATGTATCTTTCAATGCTAATGTAAAATGTTATAAGTGTCAAAATTTTGATCACATAGCAAGGAATTGTAAGCTGAGAGCTAGAGAGAAAAAGAAAATTGTACTGGATCAGAAGATAGAGACTAAACCCGAGCACAAGATGACAGAAGAGGAGAAGAAAGAAGAGAATCATTTAAACAATTGGAAAATCCCTTTACTGGGTAGCTTTAATAGGCTTATTGTAAAACCTATAACCAGGTGACTCAAGATCATTGAGTTCTTCAAATCCTCTAGCAAGGTAACCTCTAACTGGGTTTCAACCTTTAACAGGGTATATAGCCATCCCTTAATCGAGTGATCTCTAACAGGATCGATTCCTAGTAGAACCTTATTGTAAAGTCTTTAACCGAACTAGGCTCCTAATAGGGCGAGCTTCAAAAGAGTTCAAAAACAAGCTTGTGGGTATTAATCCCCACTGTGGTTTTTCCCATTTGGGTTTCCACGTGAAAAATTTGTGTGTTATGCATTTTTCATGTGATGTTTATGAAGTATTTTGTTGAAAGACTATGCATGCAGGGTTAATAGGTTATGGTATTACTAGTATACCACATGCATATGTTTTTGGGTAAAGTTGATATCAAGTATTGATCTTGAGTGATTAGACTTATCAGTTTATGGTATCTGATGTCTTACTGTGTTTAACCGATGTTGCCATGGTTAAGTTCAGTAATGGTGATAACCAGTTGGTATTGCGTTAACTAGATAAGTTGTTAAGAAATTTTTTGCCTATACTAATTCACCCCCCCCTCTCAGTATCGGTTGGGGTATCTGTTGTTCATCATTATTCATCAATTGGTATTAGAGCGCCTCTAGGTCCTTGGTGATATAATCTTAACCTCTTGAGGTAAAAGATCCTGCTGTAATGATGAAGAGGGAAGGTCCTAAGTTCAATAGAGATAACTTTAAGATATGGAAGGACAAAATGAATATTTACATCAAGCGTATGGGTGCTCAACACTGGAGCTATGTTGAGAATGCCTATGTGACTCCCACTGGCACTCTGAATGATTATCAGAAGAGAGAGATTCAGGAAAATGGGCAAGTCATGGAAGCCCTTATCAACAGCCTCTTAGATATTGAGTTTATTGATGTACAAGACAAGGACACACCTAAGGATGTATGGGATGCACTGGAAAACATCTATGGCAGTGATAATCATGTAAAGCAAGCTAAGGAAGAGAGCCTTAGAGGTAAATTTGAGGATATGAGGATGGTTGAAGGTGAAACCATTCAACAATATGGCATTAGGATTAAGAATGTGGTTGGTGATATCAAAAGCGTCGGTGGAACTATTGATGATACCATTGTTGTTAGTAAAGTCCTTAGATCATTGTTACCAATCTATGCAATCAGAGTTGTTGCTATTCAGGAACTAAGGTCTATTGATAAAACCAAGGTATCCTTAGATTCTATCATTGCAAAATTAACTGCATATGAGTTGAATAGCTATGATGGCAGTGTTCAGAAGACTGAGTCAGCCTTTAAAGCATCTACTATACCATCTAGAAAAGGAAAAGAAACTAGTACCAGTTATGAATCCAAACAATCCAGAGATATGGATGATGAAGAGATTCTAATGGAGTTTGAAGCTCTTCTTGCTAAAAGACTTCTGAAGGGAACTAGAAAATATAGAGGTAAACTTCCTTTGAAATGTTTTTCCTGCAATAAGATAGGACATATAGCTGTTAATTGTCCTAACAATGACAATAAGGATAAACCAGAGAGGTTTAGAAAATATAAAGGAGGAAACATAAGAAATTGTCTAGTTGTTGTGGATGAAGGTGTCACTGATGAAGAAAATGAAGACATAGTGTTTGTAGCAGTAAAGGAAGAAGTGTCTGACAAGAAAGATCTTGTCTCTCGCATTGACAACTCTAATGAGTGGATAATTGATAGTGGTTGTTCTCACCACATGACTGGTGACCGGAGAAAGTTTCTGTCTCTAGAGGAATATGATGGAGGTGTTGTCAGATTTGGCAACGATGCACCATGCTTGGTGAAAGGTAAATGATCCATCTCACTAAATGGAAAGAGCGGTGCAAATGATGTCTACTAGGTAGAAGGTCTTAAGCATAACCTATTGAGTGTTGCTCAGCTGAATGATAAAGGACTAGTTTTGAAATTCAAAAGAGGAGTCTGGAGGAGTGGTGAACTTTTTGCCACCGGTAAGTATACCAAAGGTAACCTATTTCAATTGAATGCCAAGATAAGTCAGTGTTTAATGGCTAAGTTTGATGATAGCTGGATATGGCATAGGAGACTCTATCATATGAACTTTGACAACATTGTTAAAGCTGGCAACATCAAGGTGGTAAGAGGATTACCTTTGCTGAACAAACCTGAGAATTCTCTGTGCAGAGAATGTCAACTTGGGAAGATTTCTTCCTCAACTTTTAAAGGTAAGTCTTTCTCAGCAAAAAATTTACTTGATCTTGTGCATATTGATTTGTGTGGTCCTATGAAAACTAGAAGTATTCAGGGAGATAGGTATTTTATGATTCTTATTGATGATTGCTCAAGAATTATGTGTGTCACATTCTTGAAAGACAAGTCTGAAGCATTTGGAAAGTTCAAAGCTTTCAGAGCATTAGTAGAGAAAGAAAGTGGTAAAAAGATAAAATGCATGAGAACTCATCAAGGAGGAGAATTCACTTCTGATGAATTCAATAAGTACTATGAAGTTAACAATATTAAGAGGTAGTTATCTACCCCAAGGACACCACAACAGAATGGCATAGCAGAAAGAAATAACAGGACTGTAGTTGAAGCGGCCAAAATAATGCTGATCCAAGGAAAGGTTGCTCACACCTTTTGGAGAGAAGCGGTGAGCACTGCAATCTATACTATGAACTGGGTACTCATCAAGAAAGGCAAAGATAAAACCCCTTATGAGTATTGGACTGGGAAAACTCCCACTGTGAGTTACTTTAAAGTGTTTGGTAGTAAGTGCTATATCAAGAGAGGTGAGCATTTGAGCAAATTTGATGCAAAATGTGATGAAGGAATATTTCTGGGATATTCCACTAAGAGAAGCTTTCAAGTGCTACAACAATAGAACTCAAAAAATTGTTGAAAGTATCAATGTCAAGGTTGATGAATCCCCTGAGGAACGTGAGGAAACTTGCAGCGAAGAAGTGGAAGATGAACCGGGTATAGCCTTCTGGGAACCAGTTAAGAAAGAAACTTGTAAAGATCTCAGTGTTCCTGTACCGGTAGAAGCTACAGTAAGAGAAGAAGAAGAGGTTGGCGAAGAAGAAGAAGAAAAGCTAGCAGATTAGGCTAGAGTCATTCCTAGATATGTGAAGCTGCATCATGATCCAAAGAAAATCATAGGAGATAAAGATGCAAGGATACTCACAAGAAGAAAAGTGAAGGAGAATTCTTGCATGATTTCTGAATTTGAACCCAAGACTTCCAGAGAAGCTCTTACAGATGAAGAATAGATTAAAGCAATGGAAGAGGAGCTAGACTAGATAGAAAAGAATGCGACATGGTCTTTGGTGCCCAGATCGGAACATAAAAATGTCATAGGTACCAAATGGGTCTTCAGGAACAAGCTCAATGAAGAAGGCACAATTGTAAGGAACAAGGCTAGGCTTGTATGCAAGGGATACACTCAGGAGGAGGGAGAAGACTATGGAGAAACCTTTGCTCCTATGGCTAGACTAGAAGGTGTTCGAATGCTACTTGCATTTGCAACATTTAAGGGATTTAAGGTTTATCAAATGGATGTGAAGTCTTCTTTTTTTAATGGAATCCTAGAAGAGGAAGTGTATATAGAGTAACCATAAGGGTTTGCCTTATCAGAAGATAGTGACATGGTGTGCAGGTTACACAAAGCCTTGTATAGACTAAAACAGGCACCTAGGGAATGGTATGAAAGACTACACTCTCATCTTGTGAAGACTGGATTTCAGAGAACAAGTGAAGATAGAAACATCTACTTGAAATCATAAGGTGATCAGATTCTGATTAGTGAGGTGTTTGTGGATGACATAATCTTTGGAGGAGATGATAAAATGAGTCATGCATTTGCAGATAAAATGAAGAAAGAGTTTTAGATGTCTTTGATAGGAGAAATAAAGTTCTCCATTGGTTTACAGATTCAACAAATGAAAGAGGGTATCTTTATTACCCAGTCCAAGTATGTCAAAGAGGTATTGAAGACTTTTGGCATGAAGGAAAGCAAGTCGGTTGGTACAGCGATGGTGACTGACTGTAAACTGACTAAGGAAGATGATTCAACACTGGTGAATGAGAAGGAGTACCGGTCAATGATCGGTAAACTGCACTATGTGGTGTACAACATACCAGATATTGCTCATGCAGTGGGCATAGTAGCTCATTTTCAAAAATGTCCAAGAGAATCCCACTTGGTAGCTGTCAAAAGGATTCTTAGATATCTGAAAGGAACAATTGATTATGGATTGTGGTATCCATATAATGGTGACTATAATCTCAAGGTATATACTGATGTCGATTGGGGAGGTAATGTGGACGACCGAAAAAGCACAACCAGTGGAGCGTTCTTTCTTGGAGGAAGATTAGTATCAAGGACAAGTAAGAAGAAAAGTTGTATTTCCCAATCTACAACTGAAGCAGAATATGTGGCAGCATTTATGAACTGCACTCAAGTAATTTGGATGAAGCATGTATTGGAAGGTATCAAAGTACCTGTATTTGAACCGGTGAATATATTTTGTGATAATACAAGTGCAATAATTCCAAGACTCCAGTATCGCATGCTAGAACTAAGCATATTGAGCTTAAATATCACTTCTTGAGAGAGAAAGTTTAGAATAAGGAGGTTGTACTACAACATGTTTCTAGTAAGGAGCAGCTAGCAGATATATTCACTAATTCCTTACCGAAGACTACATTTACCTATTTGAGAGGTGAATTAGGGGTTCTGCCCCTTCATGATATCAATTAAAGTTGTGTGCTCCACATAAGTCAAGTACTACAGTGACAAATCTTTCAGGATTGATGTGTTGAAGGATGCTACTCCTTAGGGGGAGTAGCATAGTAGATTTTGGAAGCTTGTGCCTCCACTTTCGCATTGTTGTCAAAGGGGGAGAAGATATCTAATGTATGGGGAGAAGATATCTGATAATGCAGATACACTGATCTATGAGGTTTTCAGTTGCAATGTTAGACTGAGTATTGCCATCAATGCCAAAGGGGGAGATTGTTGAATATTGTTGGCATATGGGGAAATTGTTGGATATTGTTAGCATATGGTGAACCGGTATGTTGATATGATGTTAATGTATGTTGTCATTAATGTCAATAAAGTTCAAGTGAACCAGTATGAAGAGGTATGAGGAAATGTTGTGAACTGATGTCAGGGTTTCACTAAGTGTGACTACTGGTTGGCAATCTCAGCTCTATGGTTATCGGTTTGGCGATCCATCTTGTGCGATGCAACCGGTGATACTTTGTGATAAGTTAGCTAAGATATATGAATGAGATCGAGGTGGCACTTCAGCCTTGTGCATGTGAAGGATTGAGATATGAGAAGATCGACTGCATTTGGAGTCTACCTCGGGAATGATCATTCCTCTTAGTGGTATGAGAAGAAAGCATGATGGGTTACTGATTCCCATGAGCAGTGATGAATGAACGATGCAGATTGTCTCGTGATCTGTTCGAAATTATAATACTCTATGCAATGTGTTTGGATGGTCAGGATTGGACCGCCTGTGTTGTAAACCTGAGATGCTTAGGGTTTAGGGTTTATGCTACCAACCTATATGTTGTTTATAAGGTCAATGATGCTTGTTATTGTAAAGTTGTTGGAAAATGTTGTGTGTATCCGAGTCATGAGATACTTGCTAGACCAGTAAGAGGAAAACTGCAGAGTGTGATTGCAGAGTAGAGGAAATGAAAAGGATCTGCCTTGGCATGTAGTGTTGTTATCAGATCAAAATTTTTACCTATTGTCTTCTAATCATTTCAATAGTTGGAAAATCCCTTTACTGGGTAGCTTTAACAGGCTTATTGTAAAACCTATAACCCGGTGACTCAAGATCATTGAGTTCTTCAAATCCTATAGCGAGGTAACCTCTAACAGGGTTTCAACCTTTAACAGGGTATATAGCCATCCCTTAACTGGGTGATCTCTAACAGGATCGGTTCCTAGTATAACCTTATTGTAAAGTCTTTAACCAGACTAGGCTCCTAACAGGGCGAGCTTCAAAAAAGTTCAAAAACAAGCTTGTGGGTATTCATCCCCACCATGGTTTTTCCCATTTGGGTTTCCACGTGAAAAATCTATGTGTTATGTGTTATGCATTTTTCATGTGATGTTTATGAAGTATTTGGTTGAAAGACTATGCATGCAGGGTTAATAGGTTATGGTATTACTAGTATACCACATGCATATGTTTTTGGGTAAAGTTGATATCAAGTATTGATCAAATTTGAAGTGATCAGACTTATCAGTTTATGGTATCTGATGTCTTATTGTGTTTAACCAGTGTTTCCATGGTTAAGTTCAGTAATGGTGACAACCTGTTGGTATTGTGTTAACTAGATAAGTTGTTAAGAAAGTTTTTGCCTATACTGATTCACCCCCCCCCCTCTCAGTACTAGTTGGGGTATCTATTGTTCATCATTATTCATCATAGGAGACCAGTTAGTATCATGGAACAACAAGAAGTAAGACTCAGTGTCATTATCCATTGTTGAGGCTAAATATATAGTTGCTGCTACATGTTGCTCACAAGTGCTATGGATGAAGTAGACATTGAAGGACATACAGGTGGAAATATCAGATCCTATTCCAATCTGGTGTGATAACTCAAGTGCAATCAATATCTCCAAGAATCCAGTAATGCAGTCAAGAACAAAACAAATTGCAATCAAGTATCATTTCTTGAGGGAGAAGGTAGCAGACAAGGAGGTCATAGTTGAATATGTTCCAACTGGTGAGCAAAATGCTAACATATTTACCAAGCCACTTTGTTTAGGTCCATTTGAGTACTTAAGACAAAATATGGGATTTGTCCCACCATCCGACAACACTTAAATGCGTAGGAGAATGTATGATTTAGGGGGGGTCAATCTTTGTTACTCTCTTATGATTCTTGAATCATAAAGCATGGACATAGGGGGAGATTGTGTCCTAACCGGGTGTATCCCATGAAGAGATTGTTGGTGTCAGACTAAGGTTCCCTTTTCCATTGCTATCAAAGAGGGAGAGAAACCGGGAAAACCAGAAACCAGAAAAGATAATGTTGACATCAATGCCAAAGGGGGAGATTGTTGGCATTGAGTTGTTATTGATGTCAACCAGTATTGCAGGCTACTGGTAGGGTATGTCAACCTGGTATGAAGAAGATTGAAATGACATAAGGAAGATTAGCATGAAGGCTTGTCAACTGGTATGGTGGAAGACAAGTAGGTATTGAGACTATCAATGACATCACCGGTAAGAGGTGATATGAAGTTGTATGTTGGCATGACTTGTTGTAACTGGTATAAAGGTTGACTGTTTGCTTGTGATAATGTCGGTGTAGAGTACACTACCGGTTAGCAGAAAGAGAAGGTCTCACTAGTAAGGGTTTGTGTCGGTATGAGTTTGATGAATGATCAAGTTTAAACTGACCGTGTGTCAGTGAGCTGAGTGTATGCTGATGTGATGCCACATGGAGCTGAGGTGGCAAGCATGTAGAAGTCGGTAAAGTTTCTATCGATATGGTTGTTGGAATAGTTAGTTGACATTAAATGAAACGACCATAAATCATGGGTCGATAACAGGTCAATGCGACTCGAGGAAGAATGAACGACAAAAAAAAGATCAGGGAGTTGTTGGTGCCTAGATCGAAGCAAGGAAATCAGATTGCAAGAGGACCATGAGAAGGAAATAGCTACATCATAAATGAGTTGACAGATTTCAAGGCCGGAAATCATGGTTGGGTTTGCTATTTTTTGGTAAACATATTATGGATAGATGGAAAATGTGTGATGGCTTATTCCTCCAGTGCAAGTGTGCGATCCAAGATGGATCATATCAGATTGGATACAAATTTGGTCAGAAGAAGGAAACCCTAGCCACCCTCTGTTTGAATAATTTTTTGGCGGGAAAGCTTCAGATTAAATATGGCAACCTGAGACAGATAGAGTTGTTGCTGCTAAAGGGTAAAGAGGAGAGTGAAATTGTTGTTTGAGAGCCAAAGAGAAAAACACTTCAAGTGTTTGTGAGTGAAGACTGTACTAATAAGGAGAAGCAAGGTAAACCGGAGTAAGGAGCAAACTGACAGAGTGAGCATAGAATGCAGAGGTGACAAACTGGAAGAAGAAACACCTAATAGAGAGTGACCAAGTGCGATTTGAAATCAGTAGAACAGAGCGAGAGAAGATTAAGGAGAGTTAGAACCAGCGGGAAGGCTAAGTTATAGTGTGTGTTGAGTTGATATAAACTGGTAAGATAGAAAACGATAGTGCAAAGCTTTGAGAGGTTGAAAAAAATCATTTGCAACAAGAATCCCAATTGTTTATCTGAGTTTTTCATATTGTTTACACTGAGTAGGTGCTTAGTGCAGGGTTTGTAGCTCCTTTAGATTGTAGCCTATAAATTGTGCAGGGGTTGGTGCTCCTTTGAGTTGGTGCTCATAAATCAGGGGTTCGTGCTCCTTGGGTTGGTGCCCTAAACTTTGTAATCAGATATTTTCATTGTGAGGCTGGATTGGAGCAGAAGATCTCCAATAGCTATTCTCATCGATGTTTTTCCCACATAGGGTTTTCCTCATACATCAGGTGTTATGTGTTGCATCTTCATGTGTGTGAAGTATTAATCCTTTAGTTATTTCTCCTACACACATTGTTTGCATTGTTTTGGTAACCAGTCTGCATCTTGTGTATTTCATATTGAACCGGTATAGCTTTGATTAAAGAAAAAGTCTTTAAATCACTGATTCACCCCCCTCTCAGTGATCCATTGTGTCCAACACCTATCTAATCTCATGAATTCATTGTAAATGTTGAATATTATTTTTTGTCATAATAAATCCCATATATTTTCATTAATCCAAACTCGTGAATCCCATGTGAACACATATAATGTTGTCCATGTAGAATTTTTTTTGTAATGCTTCCAAGACAATATAATGAAATCCATGTAAACATTATATAATATTGCCTACATAATTAATACTTTATACTCCTACTACTCAAAAAGTCTTGTATGGTATGATCCACACAAAAAAGTCCCACAATTGTGTAGTATTGTCAACCTAGCGAACCCTCATAGATATATCATATTGCCAAACTCTAGTGAATCACAAGTTCCTACCAATTCAAATATGAATCAACCTTATGCTCTCAATTGTATGGCATTATTAGCTTAGTGAATCATACTCTTAATTGTATAGTATTATACACCTAGTAAATCTCAATCCTCTTAAAAATCTATTTACTCTTACCTATCTAATCCAAAAAGTTTAATATTATTTTCCCAACTAATAAATCCCATATGAACATCATATAATACTATTTAGATTAAAAAAATTATAATACTATCCATCCAGCATAATGAAACCCATGTGACCACTATATAATATTACTCACATAATTAATCTTTTATACTCCTGCTAATCCAACCTATCCAACTCATAATAATGCTAACATAATGAATCCTTTACACTCATACTATTGGAACCTATCCAACTTACTAAACCCCTCATAAATAATAATAATATAAAATATATACATGTATTGAATACTTATATAGTCAATGAAATGCTTGTGAGCCTCGTATAGTATGTCCCACCCAGTGAAAGGAGGCTCCATTTGAAAACGGCCTCTTGATTCTTCTCTCAGTTTATAATAGATTATAAAGTTGCATGACATTAGGCAGGTGGTCCAATTTAGTATTTAATACAAGTGTTAGATTTGCCAAATTTTTGTGATTGAGAAAACAAAGTGAATGCCATATTTGTATATACGTGTTTTGACCCCTAATTTGTCAACTTGGCCGACACGGTTGTAATTTATTTATTATTAGTATTATTTTTTGGTTCTGTTTTCTCGTGACGGTTGGACTTATCCTTATGCTGAACATCATTTCAGTCCGCCACGTGGACCTTCGCTACCTCTCAATTATGTGTTGAGATTACTTTCACAAAGGAATTTTTTTTTGGAAGAAATTAGTTTGATGGTCATTGGAATCTTATTTCTTAATGTAAAAGAAAGGTCTTGGAATCTAGAGTGAAATTCAACAAGTTTGTTTTGTTGGTTGGAGTTAAAATTCAACATTATATTATTACAACTTAGAAAATAAAATGTAATAGTGTAGAGGTAGAATCTCATTTCAATAATGTGTAGGATAAACAAAATTAGATCGTGCATGATTGCTCTATGAAAGGATTAGAAGTTGATTCCTAATAAGCTCATTCCCCGCTTGAGTAATGAATATAGTTCCCCTATAAATGTTGAGAAGTGCTTAGATTTTCTTGATTTAGACACATCAATGAGTGTTCTGTTTACATTACATAGTCTTGGGCCTAAACTAGATATAATCTTTGGATTGTCTTAAGTGGATTTTTATTTTCTAAGTTTTTATTATGTTGACGCTACTTGAAAATAGGATTGAATTGAAGTGTTAGGAAAAGAAAATGATAGATCCTTGCACTGGCATACATCCAATTACTTGAAGATAATGGACACTGTCAAATAATTTACTCATAAGATTGTAATAAGATAGCACTATTAAAAATAGGAGGGATAAGCCTTTATAAGTTGAAAGGATTTAATTAACCATAAGTTACAAGAACCCACACTTAGATGCTACTTTTTATGGCCTCTAGATACCTAACCTAGATTTATAACATAAAGAAGTTATTTAAAAATTTTAAAAAAAAATAATGTATAAAAGATATAATTTAAATATTTTGTATTAAAAAACAAAAAGTTGCCAACTAATGAATAGTGGCTATTCCAAAGTAAAATAGATATATTACCAAAAAAAAAAATCATCAAATAAAAATAAAACAAATAATATAGAATAACTCTTAAATAAAATATACAATTCATATAGATTTATATGATAGAGTATTTTTAAAATAAAATAGAATAACTCTTCATATTATATTTAGGTGTATTTAAGATATTCAAAGGTTGATTGTCTCATGTATTTGATTTTTCGTGGATAAAATGAAGTATTAAGAGATTGAAGGGTTTCTTGTCTCTTGTCTTTGGTGTTTGTGGATGATAGGAAACATTTACATGTGAAAATAATTGATGTTTTGTATAATTAAATTAGAGAAAATGATGAGTTTACTATGAATATAATTAAAGATGATTTCTTAGCTTCAAATTAAGAGAATCATTCTGTCAAGAAATTAAAATAAGAGTTTACATTATTAAGTAAATGTTTTTCCTATTTTATTGTATATTTTATTAATTTAGAACTCACTAATTACACTCATTATTGTGATTTAGAAAAAAATGTATTCATTAGATCAACACACTAGTTTTGAATTTTTTTATTAGTGAGAAGGCTTTGGAAAGGTACACCCTAACAAAATAAATTTAAAATTTTAAAAAAAATTGTTTAAATATAAAGATTACATTCTATAAATTGATAAAATAAATAAAACTAATAATATAATACTATACTACAACTATAATTTTAATTCAAAGTTTCAACAATTTTCCTTACTAAATGGACATAAATAATTCAACTTTCTTCTCCTCCTCACACTCAAAATAGGGTTCAAAGACAAAGGACCAATCAACCTGAATCCAGGTTAGCAACCCTAACAAGCATGGTTTTGACAATGGTTCACATTATCTCCAATAGCCTTGACTAGAAAAGAAACCTAGGGCCCACTATATTTTGGGTCCAGCATAGGCCACACCACCACATTACTATGGAACCCTAACCTCACCATTACACGCTTCAAGATAGATTTTAGCCGCCATTTTGAGTCTAATTAGAGCCACATAACTTTAAGACATTGGTCTTTTCTTCTCAAAGATCAAGAAAAATATAAAAAAACTTATGATAATATTAACTTTATATATAATTACTTCCATTAAGAAAGCATTCCCAAGCACCATCATCATAGCCTCCAAATCCATGGTGAAATTTCATTATAATATTTTTTTCTTTCTTAGCTCGAAATAGCTCCATTAAAAGAAATTAACTGCTTCTTGGATTGGAGACACATCATCAGCTCTATTAATGCTACAAGATATTTTTGAATTTTTTTAACAAGAACCCTCTCCATTTTTAATATTGGCAACAGGAATAACTATAATTGATTGCATTCTCCAAAGATATCCTTAATAGAACCCTAATCCATCGAGAGGTACTTCACAACATGAAAAATAATTAACAAGGAATTATGAGAGTGAATAATTATTTAGACCTCTCACATGAAAATACTCATAAGAGCCCACAACATCACATTTGTTAATACATATCTAACCCATTAGCAGTCATATTAGCCAACATGTTTTCCTCCTTATTTTACTCTCTATGCATGTAGCTACTTCAAATTATTCAAATTTCTTTAGCATTTCCAATCGACATCTTAATGCACTATTCTTCTTCTAGGTACTTAGCTTATCCACTTGATTTGCATTAATGGTTAGAAAGGAATCCTCCACATTAATCTTTTTTTAATACCAATCTTTAGATCTTCTTATAGACCATACCATTTAACTATTTGTAACTCAACTTCATTATTTGTGCCGATAGATTATGGGACACTTATGTTATCTATTTCATTATCTTCATTATTTTTGAATAGATAACTTGTCTTGGACTATCTAGGATTCCCTCTCAAAGCCTTGTTAGAATTCATTTTAATCCATCCCTCCTTGGGAGGGTCCATGTTGCATTCACTCTATACCTAGCATTAGAATTCTTTATAAGTCCCATGGATGTGGGAATATTATAATTATACCATGTATTTCTTATCACACCATCCTAAGAGCTAAAAGAATTTTTCTTCAAATATGGGTTCCTTGTTGCATTATTCATAGCTTCTACAAGTATACTTTCCATCTTCCTTGATAAGGATGTTAGAAGCATTTCCTTGTCTTTGAAAACTCTTAATTTTTTTCTCTCTTTCTTAAATTCCCAAATTACAATGGATTGAGTTGAAACCTATATAGGCTTATGAACACAACTCTTTTATAAAGGATTGGCCGAGGATTAAAAAGAGACTTAATGTACTGATAGAGTGGGCCAATAAAATTAAGGTTCTTTAGAATCTATCTCCAACATTAATCATTGTAGTTACACCTCAAAATAATATTATTTGAAATCCATTCAGGACCTTTGCATAATACGCATCTATGGGGACCAATGAAGACCAACATCCTTAATTCATATCTAAATATAATTTGGTTCTATAACACCATCCAAGTGAAAGCCCCAACCTTGGGTAAGTCATTTTTGTGCCAACATAGATGAACTATTCAATCAGATTTTTTTCTACTTTTTTTCTTTATAGCATAGCCCATTTTAACATTATATGCTCTATATTTTCCTCCGCGCCATACTATCTCATCTTTTTCCTCTAACATAAACACATTCCTATTTTTTAATTCTACCAACAACTTTTGAGACTTGATGCATAGGTAAATCTATGTCCTCTAAGTGAAAGGAAACTTGTAGCTAGACATAATGATAATTTTGACATAACCCAAAAGAGAAATCTATGAAAATAAGTTGTAGTGTTGTAAATTGCATCCTCATACAATTAAAACTCATTTGGGGCTCACTTTGATGGTTTTATTCTCATGCCATTGATTCTGACTAATTGTTCTCAAGGTAGTGTCAAATCTGGAAGCTTAGCACCTTTCTAGATTTTGGCTCAAGATGCTAGGTTAATGGTGCCTAGTTCCCTAGTCCTCTATGACTATGGCACCTAGAGCCATAAACCTTGTGGTCTATTGTGCCAATCTCCTTGGTTGAGTCAAAATGGGCCCAAATTATAACCTCTGACAGTTGAAAAGTTGTTGAGTGAGAAATTTCTCCTCAAAGTTGGCTTTCTTGAAATTTTCAAAATATTTCATGAGATTTTGTATATATACAAATCTCACTTGTACCTCATTTAAACATCTCTTTCAAATAAATTTAATCTCAATTGATGATGCAGGAGAATCCTCAGTCAATGACAAATCTTGCATCAACCATAAATATTTGTTCTTAGTTTTGTTTATGTTAAGTTCTGTTTTCCAGCATTTGTGTTTCTTTTGGCATTCTCCGAAAGTTGTTCATTTCTCATTGTGGATCAAATCTTTGGCTTCCAGACTTGTTCTTGTTCCTTATTCTAGATTTTAAATTCATTTGGATCTTTTTCTCACAATTTGTGGCTTCCGAATTGTCTATTTCTTGGTTCTTGGAGCAGTTTTGAGCTTAATGACTAGTTGGAGATTTCTTCTCTTGCGGATCATTTTCTTGGGTTCTGAATCTAATTGGCACCACACATGATGTTCATGGGCCCTTGGGTGACCTTTCTTTGTGTTCCACACTTCATTTGTGTCTTTGGCGAAGGAGATATTCACATTTTGGGTTTGACCTATTTTACACATTTCATTTTCCTGTCTTGGAGGATGTAATTTTTGTGGCCAACCCAGATGTGTTTAAGATGCTATATATTATTGTATTTGATCCTTTGGGGGATAGAAAAGATATATGATGATCTCAATTCATCCTTTTTAATCAGAGTGCCTCTTGGAGGTCTGGATGGATTGTATTCTGGAATATATTTTGTAATAAGGCTTGTAAGCCTACATGTTTGCCTGCATGTTGCTGGCTAGTTTATGATGAATCTATGATATTTCAGATGTCTGATATTAATTTTTTTATATCATGTTTTGGTGCTTACATTGTGTTACTCTTGCTGCATGATTTATATTGTTCTCTTTGAGGGCCCTTTGGGCCATGGCTGCACCAATTGATCAATTACAATTATGCATTTTCAAGGCAATGAAGGAGAGATCAAGCATTCAAGTTTTCATCCATGATCAAGTTTATGTGTTTCCTCCATGAGTGAAGGAATACATGAACACATATCAAGAAACATCAACCTTTCATGAGCCTTCAAGACAAAAATATTGAAAGAAAAGTTATATCAATTGTTAGTTAGACTACATTTCCTTAATATTTTTCTTCATTTACCTTGCAAGTGTAATCTCTCTTTCTAATCATCAATGTTGTAGTGAGTTTGTGATTTAACTTAGGAAAACCCCTATATAGCCCAACATTTTTCCTCTCTTTCTTTTGTGTAGATTTCAAATCCAATGATAGAGAGTTGTAGATCAAAAAAGTACAAATAGATTTACACAATTCTATATTTAGAATATGTGAAAAATCCTAGTCACTATCAACTAGCTACAATGTCTAACATGTTTCTGCTAAAATTTCAAGAGGGCTATGTATATAACATATTGATCTAGAATTTTCACATCTAAGATTAGAAAAATGCCCCAAGTCAATGACACCTATTGACAAATTGAGCATCACTTTCAACCCCAGAAGGTAGACTTGGGTTCATCTTTGTATCACATTTCCAAATCAATGAGCTTATTTCTTGATTTATAATTCTCTATTTTCCTATTTATGATATTTCTTGTCAAAATCCCTATTTATTGCATCATTTCTTATTCTAATTGTATCCAATAATATCAAAATCAAAAGAGAACAATCAACCAAAGTGCCTAGCTCTCCGAACGGACTGAAGTTGGGCTAATTAGTTGCTATCCACTAAAATCTTGATGGGAATTGGAAATAATTTCTAGTTTGCATGTTTAAACTATTTAACCCCATTCCCCACCATTTTGAACCCAAATTTTCTTTCATAATTTCTAAATTGGATATTCATGTTTGATTTTAATTGCATAGAATTTTCATATTTAGACACATTAATTCATCTTTTATGCACTTTTCAATTATCATTTTCTTAGCTCATATTTCTTAAATAGGTGGTTAATTAATAATTTCATTATTTATTAACTTGTTTCATTGATATATAGTTTCATATAATTTTTTATTTGCATGTATAACCATTCACAATTGTATAAAATGCATTGAGAGCATAAACCAATTTTATTATATTTGGGTTTAGCTTTTCTTATTTGTTGGAGCTTGTACAGTTTGTGTATGAATTTGATTATCTATTTTTGTGTATCCAATATCCTTATGATAATAAGTTATGAAATCATAGATTACCATGGTTTAAACACTAAATATGTTGAGCATGAGTTGGTTAACTTGTTCCCTAGGAGCTTGGGTGAATCCTCTTCTCTTAATCCAACACCTTTCTTGCCTATAATTGTTGAGAATACTCCACTTCATGCTTCTCATGATGAGGATGGATCTTCAACTCAAGTGTCTAATGAAAAAATGGATAATATTCACAATAAATTGGAAGATATTCAACAATTTGTTATTCAAGAGCACTTGGCTAGAGAGGTAATCTCCTTGATTAAAGATTTAAGAAAGTTTCTTAAAAATGATGAACATGGTGTGGATTTTTAAAGTAGTATATCCCACATAGTATATTATAATAATATAACATTAACTAGATAAATATTAAATAATTACCATTTATCATAATATATTATGATAATTTAGCATTAACTAGCTAAACATATAAATGCTTTAGAATCAAGCATCATTAATCATACTTAATGCTTCATATAACCAAGGTAATGTTTAGAAAGGCATTGGAATGCCATTGTAATGTAGGGTAAAGTATCAGACTATTGATATAAACATTAAAATTAATAGCCTCATCACTCCCGCTAATTGAATTCTTGCTTGTCCTCAAGAAGGGGATAGACATTGGTTATGCATGAAGGCTACCAACATGAAATCTTATAACTTTATCTTTCCCCCTTCTTCATCTTGAGATAGAAACCTTGTTGTCTCTACATCTTCTATTAGAATATTCTCTCTTTTCTCCATTATTGAGATAATATGACTAACATCTATTATAATTATTTCATAAACATGGAGCGTTGAATGATGATTAAGACATTCTTCATTATTTTCCATCATAACAACACCTTCATAAACTATACTCTCTTGTTTTCAACTTGTGATTGTTCTATTTTTTATGTTTATTGGTTATTTAAATATATCATATTTTCATGGTATTTGTTATCAACTTTAATTATTCATAAGCCCTTCCATGCATATGTAGATAGTTTGGTTGATGGTCAAACCAATTTAGGAAATTCTTCACATTTCTCTGCACTTTCATGTTTTCTCTTACAATGGAGTGGACGTGCTTATTCCAACTTTACAATGTCTCAATTCAAGTTTCAAGTTTTGATGTATACCACAACTATGATTATTTTAGTTCTATCTCAAGACTATGTTTTCTGGCTTACCAGGAATGAAGTATATAACTATATCTACTTGCTTGTGCCAATTAGATTGAATTTGATAGTATGAAAGAATGGTACCAAAGTTATGTTAGAAGACATAGTTGTCCAGTGCTCCACATTGATTGTTCTAGAATTGGTTAGTGACTGGATTGGATGTGTGGTTGTTTGGATGACCTAGGATTCTTACGCAAGAATGAATTGTGGTTTGTGCCATCATGGAAAGTTGTGTTAAGGTATTTTGGGTCTATTCTATCTTGCGCCACAATTTGCACTTACTTCATTTCCATCATGGAATTTTTTGGGGCTAACCTCCTTGGGAGATGCAAATTTTATGCCTACATGTTTTATCCTAGTTGACTTGGAGTATGTGAACCACTACTATGATGTTTTTACAAGTTTGGAGATATGCTCTAAAATTGAATTAGGTCCTATTTATCCTTGAATTGGATCATAGTTTTTATCCTTTCTCTATTGATTTGGTTTGGACCAACCTCTTGTATTATGCATGTTTCATCATATTTGACCAATCTAGTGAAGGCTATTGATGCTTGTCGAGGGAAAAAATGAAAGATCAAATCAGTTTCAATGTGTGTATGGTGTGTGGTGATTGTGGTAGTAGTAAAGTATACATAGTAATGCCTTAAACATATCAAAAGTATCAAGTTGAAGGTATCTATATTTAGACATGTCCAAAAGTTTGTTAGAGGTAGTGAGCCGAAGGTAGCTAATGATACAAAAATTTTGTGCTAGAAACTCCTCAATCATTAATTATTTTTTGAGGTTGTAGCCTCCTTTGTGAAGTGTATAATATTTAAGGAGTTGTAGCTTCCTTGAGTTGCAGCCCTAAAATAGTGTTGTAACCTATTTTATTTTGTGTATAGATTTGGATAGGTGCTCCAAGCAACTCTTCTCACAAGTGTTTATCCCTAGTGGGGTTTTCCATGTCTATCTAGTGTTCTCTTGTGCACTTGTATTTTCTTATTTATCTTTTATTGGTGCTAATTAGTTTGAGGATTTAGATTAAAATTTAATACAAAAAGTTTAAATTTTAAGGGGTACTGATTTTGCCCCCCCCCGCTCCCCCCTCGATACCAGTGTGTTCAATATTTATTTCTTCATATGCTCTAAAATTTCAAATGGGACAATACTAACTTCATGTTGTCCCTTAGGAATAGTAGCAACTCCTTATGTTTGTAGTTGTTGTTTTAGATTCTCTTTATTCATCATAACTTGATTTATTGGTATTATTTGCACATAAAGTGTGGAAGTTGGACCAAAATCACCTTAATAGCTCATAGAATCTTAATTATGTTCCTTATTAGTTAGTTGTTCCATATCAACAACTCTCTTTATCGCCCCTGTATTAGCTACTATTGTGCTATAGGACTAATTTTTTCCTTATGTTTGATTAACCCCTGAAAATTCCTCTCCTTGCCAATTCATAAGAGTGACACCATTTTGAGCATCCCTTGAAGACTAATTTTGCAACATATGGGCCTAATTTAATAATCCATTTAAGCATGTAGCCTAATTATGGGGCTTATTGAAAGGAAAACACGATAGCATTTTGCTAGGTTGTTTTAGACTAGAACTAGCTCTCTATAAGTGTTAGAAATGTTATAAATGATTTAAAGGTTCATATGGTCTTGTGTAAAAATATTGCCTTTGACCTTGAGGATTGGCTTGATATGGAGTCCAATTAGCCTAATTAGATTGATAGGGTATTTTTTAAGGTATGTTATTTTGACTTTTATACCTCTTAATGTTCACCAAATAATTGTTAAAATGTTTGGAGAAGTCCCTTTAACTCTTGAATTTCAAGGGATTGAGTTAAGGAAACCTTTTCTTTGGTAGATACTTGATAATTTAATGTTGGAATAATAATTACAACTACTAGAGGTACTTGTAAAAGCATGGGTGATTATACTCTAGGAAAGATAGTCATTGGTGGTCTTGGTGTAATTTTCCTAGCCTAAATAAGATTTTTCTCCTTTATTGTAATTTAATTAGAATTAAGTAGTTCATTATTCCACCCATATTAAACAATTATTGATATCACTATTCAAAGCTCCTAAGTAATACAAAAAAACATGATTAACAAAATGCCCTAAAATTTGGACAATTCTATCAAATTTATCTTATAAATGGAATTTTAAGTTAACCACATTATCATGAGGAGCTCTCTTTATAGAAGTCAACTACTCTACGAAGGAGAGGTACTCTATTTTTTCTTCAAATTGTCTACATGATGCATCACCTAGCTGATCCTTGGTAAGCAACAAGCCCCTAAACCATTGCAACTCTTTTTCATTGAATGAGGTAGCTAAAAGTCTAATGGCAATGTTCTCCTCAATAATGTGGTGAAATGAAAATAAAGTTGCCACATCTTTGGTTTATTAAATATGTGTATACTAATCTTCTCCATTAAAATACGAGATAATTTTGAGGGTTGCCATTATAATTTCATCATGTTGTGCAGGACTTAGAGGGAATCCCCCATTGAAAGGTATCAAAATTTGATTCCTAGGCATATCTATAGGAATTAAAGGCGTGTGATTGATAGAATTGTGTTAAAAAATCCTAGCAAGTGGAAGTGCAGAAAGTGTTTTTACTGCTAGAATTGCACTCTTTCTTATTTCTATATCTATTCTTTTAGGTAGTGAGAGTTGCTTGCAAATGAGAAAAAAATTCTAAATTTCTCTTAGTTTGTATCCTTCTCATTTATATTTTGCCCCGATTTATTCACAAACAATGCTCCATAGTCACCAAGTATGTGTTTAATCACCTCAAAAGGTTGAAATCATTGTTGTACATACCATAGAATAATGATTTGAAGTTTATAATAGATGAAAATGAGGTCATAGTTTCATTGAACATGCCAAAAACAATTGTGAAACCTAATTGCACCCTTGAGAAATATTTAGCATGTCTCTCACTAGTTGACAAGCATGGAAATACTTGAAGGTTGTGGGTTAGTTAAGGCTAAGTTAAATCTATAGAGAGGGTTAGTTCCCTAGCCATAATCACTTAAAACTAACCATATTATTGATACTAAAAAGGAAAAGAGTAGAGAGATAACTTTAAAATGAAACTATTTCGTAATGTACCGATGCACCAAACTAAAAATTGATAACTCAATGATGAGAAAATAATATCAAACCGGTACTGAGAGGGGGGGGTGAATCAGTACAGACAAAATACAGACCTAAACCGGTTCAACAACAATTACTCCAAATGACTGGCAAACAGTGACACCAGTTTGAAACAGAGTGCAACTGGTAAAACCCCAAAACAACTTTCATAAACCGGTTACTCATTGAGCTTTCCACTCAACTCAAAACTACACTACCATATGCTTAACAAGAAATAACAAAGCATCACAAGATAAAAGCATCACACATGACACACATATTTTTCACGTGGAAACCCAACTGGGAAAATCCACGGTGGGGATGAATACCCACAAGCTTGTTGTTAAACTCTTTGGAAGTCTACTCTGTTAGAAGCCTTGTCCAATTAAAGACATTACAAAAGGTTTTGCTAGGAACCGATCCTGTTAGAGATCACTCGGTTAAGGGTTAAACCCTATTAAGGGTACCTTGCTAGAGGATTTCAAGAACTCAATAGCTAAAGGATTTCCAGAGCTCTCTAGCTTTCCAGATCTCAATAACTTCAAGTTACCCTGTTAAGGGATTTACAACAAGCCGATTAAGGCTACCGTGCTATAGGATTTTCCAACTGTTGAGGTGGTTAGAGATCAATAGGTATTATAATGATCTAGTAACAACACTCAATGCCAATGTAGATCCACTTAAGCTCCTCTTCACCTTCTGTACTTACACTCTGTAGGTATCACTTCTCTCCTTTGGTCTGGCAAGAATCACGTATCCCTTCTCTTGGATACTCATACACAACTTTTTTCAAACACCTCTGAAAGAATCACAACATTGATCTTATAGGACAACAGACAAGTCGGTAGCATAAACCCTAAACCCTAGACCTGTTAGGTTAAGGAATTCAAATGGTTCAATCCTGGCCATTGATCATACTGTATCAAATGCAACAGATCTCGAATAAATCTCAAGACATTCTCCATCATTCATTATCCACTGATTTCATGGTAGTTGATAATCCATCACGCGTTTTTTCCATTTACAAACTTTGCACATTCCTGAGGTAGATAGGGATAGTCTTCCTCATGCAAGATCCTTCACGCGTACAAGGATAACATAGCAACATGATCTATTCTTTGTTATATAGCTTACTCATCACACAAAGATCACCGGTTGAGCCATACAGGCTTGAAGCACTTCAACCAGAAACCCTAAAGTTGAGACTACCAACTGGTAGTCATACAATGCTTCCATGTGCTAGTTCCCATAACCATATGTCGGTTCACCTTGAACAAGCACACCACTTCACTTTGGCACAAATGTCGGTTCACATTTTTATACCGGTTCTCACATATGCCGGTTCATACCTCTTCAACATATTGACATCAATGAAAACATACAATGTCATTATGTCCACTTATCGGTTCACATAATGCCAACAATCTCCCCCTTTGGTATTGATGGCAATATACAAAGATATCTCTTCGCTTCACATCTTCTCCCCCAATTTCTACAGATATCTTCTCTGCTTTACATCTTCTCCCCCTTTGACAACAATGCCAAAGTGGAGGCACAAGCTTCCCTGTTCCATTATGCTGCTCCCCCTGAGGAGTAGCATCCTTCAACACATCAATCCTGAAGAAAGATTTGACTATGCAATACATGACTGATGTGGAGCATATACCTTTAGTTCACCTCCTAAAGGGGCAGTACCCCTAATTCACCTCTTAAGTGTGTAAATGTAGTCTTTGGAAGAAGCTTGGTGAATATGTCTGCTAACTGCTCCTTACTGGACACATGCTCCAGTGCAATCTCTTTGTTCTGAACCTTTTCCCTCAAGAAATGATACTTAAGCTCAAAGTGCTTGGTTCTAGAATGTAAAACCGGATTCTTGGAGATATTAATTGCACTAGTATTGTCACAAAATATACTTACGAGTTTGGATACAGGAAATTTGAAGCCTTTCAATACACGCTTCATCCAAATTGTCTAAGTGTTGTTCATGAAAGCTACAACATACTCCGCTTCCACTACAGACTGAGAGATACAACTCTTCTTTTTACTCATCCATGAGACTAGTCTACCACCCAAGAATAATGCATCACCGGTTGTGCTCTTCTGGTCATCTACATTGCCAGCCCAATCAGCATCTGTGAACACTTTCAAGTTGAAGTCCTTGCTATATGGATACCACAATCCATAGTCAACAATTCCCTTCAAATACCTAAGAATCTGCTTGATTGCAACCAAGTGGGATTCTCTTGGAATTTTCTAGAACCTTGTAGTAATGCCAACTACATGTGCAATATCTAGTCTGCTATGCACTACATAATGAAACTTACCAATCATTGATCGGTATTCCTTCTCATGAACCAATGTAGAGTCATCCTCTTTGGATAGTTTACAACTGGTCACCATTTGTGTACCAACCGGTTTGCTATCTTCCATGCCAAAGGTCTTCAACACCTCTTTGACATATTTGGACCGAGTGATAAAGATTCCATCCTTCATCTATTGGATCTGTAGTCCAATGAAGAACTTAATCTCCCCTATGAGTGACATATCAAACTCTTCCTTCATCTCATCAATAAACTCATGACTCATCTTGTCATCACCACCAAAGATAATGTCATCAACAAATACCTCACAAATCAGGATCTGGTCTCCTTCAAACTTCAAGTAGATATTTTTATCTTCACTTGTTCTCTCAAATCCAATCTTCACAAGATGGGAATGTAGGCGCTCATACCATGCCCTAGGTGCTTGCTTTAGACCATATAAAGCTTTATGTAGCCTACATACTATGTCACTGTCTTCAGATAGGGAAAACCCATCTGGTTGCTCAATATACACCTCCTCTTCAAGTACACCATTTAGGAATGTAGATTTGACATCCATTTTATATACTTTGAAGCCTTTAAAAGCTGCATATGCAAGAAGCATACGAACTCCTTCCAATCTGGCTATAGGAGAAAAGGTTTCTCCATAGTCTTCTCCTTCTTCTTGAGCATATCCTTTGCACACCAATCTGGCTTTGTTCCTAATCACTGTGCCATCCTCATTCAGCTTGTTTCTGAACACCCATTTGTTGCCAATGACATTTTTATGCTCTGGTCTAGGCACCAAGGACCATGTACCATTTTTCTCTATCTGGTCAAGTTCCTCTTCCATTGCCTTGATCCAGTCTTCATCTTTATGAGCATCTTTGAATGATTTAGGCTCAAATTTAGAGATCATACATGAGTTTTCTCTGATCTTTCTTCTTGTAAGGATTCCTGCATCCTTATCTCCTATGATCTATTTAGGATCGTGATTCAGCTTGACATACCGAGGAATGGTCTTGATTGGTTCTTCTTGCTTTTCCTCTTCATCCTCATCTTCATCAGTATCAACATTCACCAGTTCAAGAACACTGTTACTAGTACTTGGTTGACTAACAATCGGTTCCTAGAAGGTTGCACCCGGTTCATTTATAGCTTGCTCACTATTGGTTTCCTCAGTTTTCTTGGAGGATTCATCAACTCTTACATTGATACTTTCCATAATTCTCTGAGGCCTATTGTTGTAACACTTGAGAGCTTTACTCTTGGTGTAATATCCTAGGAATATTCCCTCATCGCATTTAGCTTCAAATTTGCCCTGATGTTCACTCCTCTTGATGTAACATTTGCTACCAAATACCCTAAAGTAGCTAACCACAAGTGTCTTACCAGTCCAATACTCATAAGGAGTTTTGTCCTTACCTTTCTTCATGAGTACCCGGTTCATTGTGTAGACTGCGATGCTTACTACTTCTTTCTAAAAGGTGTGAGCTACCTTTCCTTGAATCAACATGGTTTTGGCTACTTCAACCATAGTCGGCTTATTCCTCTCTGCTAGGCCATTCTACTATGGAGTCTGGGGGGCAGACAATTGTCTCTTGATGCCAAATTCTTCACAATACTTGTTGAATTCACCAGAAGTGAATTCCCCTCCTTGATCAGTTCTCAGGCACTTGATCCTTTTACCGCTTTCCTTCTCCACTAATGCTTTGAAAGCTTTAAACTTTACAAAGGCTTCAGACTTGTCTTTCAAGAATGTGACCCACATCATTCTTGAGCAGTCATCAGTGAGAATAATGAAGTACCTATCACCCTGCACACTCCTAGTTTTCATAGGACCACAGAAATCAGTATGCACAAGATCAAGCAAGTTGTTAGCAATGAAAGATTTACCTTTGAAGGTTGAGGAAGACATTTTCCCCAATTGACAATCTCTGCACAAGGTATTATCTGGTTTTCTTAGCACCAACAACCCTCTAATTGCCTTGATCTTACTGGCCTTTACAATGTTATCAAAGTTTACATGGCAGAGTCTCCTATGCCATATCTAGCTATCATCAAATTTGTCCATAAGACATGTGCTTATATTTGCATTTAGCTGAAATAGGTTACCTTTGGTCTGCATGCCGGTGGCAACCAATTCACCATCTTTTCCCTTGATTCTGTAAACTCCATTCTTGAATTCCAGAGTGAGGCCACTGTCATTCAGCTGGGCAACACTCAGAAGGTTGTGTCTGAGACCATCAACCCAGTACACATTGTCATCACTACTCTTTCCATTCAGAGAGATGGACCCTCTGCCTTTGACCATGCATGGTGCATCATTGCCAAAGTGAACCACACCACCATCATACGCCTCCAAGGATAGAAACTTGCTCTAGTCACTAGTCATATAGTGAGACCAACCACTATCAATGATCCACTCATTGGAATTATCAAACCGGGAGACAAGAGCCTTCTTGTCTGACACATCTTCTTTGATAGCAACAAACACAATATCTTCATTTTCTTCATCCTCTAATTCTTCATTTGTGACACCTTTATCAACTTCCACAAAATAGTTTCTCTGGTTTCCTCCTTTGAATTTCCTGAACCTTCCGGTTTGTCCTTGTTATCGCCATTAGGATAGTTTATAGCAATATGTCCTATTCTGTTACAAGAAAAGCATTTCAAAGGTAGCTTACCTTTTTATTTACCGGTTCCTTTAGGAAGCTTCCTAGCAAGGAGAGCTTCAAATGCCATCAGAATCTCCTCATCATCCATTTCTCTACTCTGTCTAGGTTCACTACTAGTGCTAGCTTCTTTTCCTTTTCTGGATGGTATAGCAGAGGCTTTAAAAGCTGATTCAATCTTTTGAACACTGGCATCAAATCTATTTAGCTTATAGGCTGTCAACTTGGCTATGATGGAGTCCAAGGATACCTTAGTCTTGTCTATTGATCTCAGCTCCTGAATAGTAGCAACCCTTATTGCATAGACTGGCAATAGGGCTCTCAGGACTTTGCTTACCATAGTGGAATCTTCTATTTTACCGCCTGCACTCTTGATTTCTCCAACAACTGTTATGATTCTTATTCCATACTATTGAATGGTCTCACCTTCAACCATCCGCATATCTTCAAACTTCCCTCTCAGGCTTTCTTCCTTAGCCTATTTTACATGTTCATCAGCACCATAGATATTTTCAAGAGCATCCCATACCTCTTTGGGATTTACCTTGTCCTGAACATCAATAAACTCAATGTTAGATAGACTACTAATAAGGGCTTCCATGACTTGCCCATTTTCTTGTATCTCTCTCTCTTTTGGTCATCGGTGAGAGTATCAGTAGGAACAACATAGACATTCTCAACGTAGCTCCAGGGTTGAGCACCCATGCTTCTGATGAATATCTTCATCCCATCTTTCCATATACCAAAATTTTCCTTGTTAAACTTTGGACCTTCCCTCTTCATCATTTGACTGGGATCTTTACCTCAAGCAGTTAAGCTTATAACACAGAGGACCTGGAGGACGCTCTGATACCAATTGATAACTCAATGATGAGCAAATAATATCAAATCGGTACTGAGAGGGGTAGGGGGGGGGGTGAATCAGTACAGACAAAATATAGATGTAAACCGGTTCAACAACAATTACTCCAAATGACTGGCAAACAGTGACACCGGTTTGAAACAGAGTGCAACTCGTAAAACCCTAGAACAACTAAAATAATCATAAACTGGTTACTCACTAAGGTTTCCACTCAACTCAAAACTACACTACCATTTCACCCTTTTGCATGGATAGGTAATTTATCATCATATCTTCACAATAGCTAGTTCAACTTGTTTTATTGACAGGCATAAAACACAAAACCATGATATGCTTAATAGGAAATAACAAAGCATCACAAGATAAAAGCATCACACATGACACACATATTTTTTACGTGGAAACCCAATTGGGAAAAGCCACGGTGGGGTTGAATACCCACAAGCTTGTTGTTGAACTCTTTGGAAGTCCACTCTATTAGAAGCCTTGTCCGATTAAAGACATTACAAAAGGTTCTGCTAGGAACCGATCCTATTAGAGATCACCCAGTTAAGGGATGACTACAATACCTAGTTAAGGGTTAAACCCTGTTAAGGGTACCTTGTTAGAGGATTTCAAGAACTCAATAGCTAAAGGATTTCTAGAGGTCTCTAGCTTTCCAGATCTCAATAACTTTGAGTTACCTTGTTAAGGGATTTACAGCAAGTTGATTAAGGCTACCTTGTTAGGGGATTTTCCAGCTATTGAGGTGGTTAGAGATCAACAGGTATTACAATGATCTGGTAACAACACTCAATGCCAATGCAGATCCACTTAAGCTCCTCTTCACCTTTGACACTTACACTCTGAAGGTATCACTTCTCTCCTCTGGTTTGGCAAGAATCACGTATCCCTTCTCTTGGATACTCATACACAACTTTTGCCAACAACCTCTGAAAGAATCACAACATCGATCTTATAGGACAACAGACAGGTCGGTAGCATAAACCCTAAACCCTAGACCTATTAGGTTAAGGAATTCAAATGGTTCAATCCTGACTGTTGATCATACTATATTAAATGCAATAGTTCTTGAATAAATCTCAAGAGATTCTCCATCGTTCATTATCCACAAATTTCATGGCGGCTGATAATCCATCACGTGTTTTCATCATTTACAAACTTCGCACATTCCTCAGGTAGATAGAGATAGTCTTCTTCATGCAAGATCCTTCACGTGCACAAGACTGACGTGGCAACACAATCTGTTCTTTGTTATATAGCTTACTCATCACACAAAGATCACCGATTGAGCCATACAGGCTTGAAGTACTTCAACTGGAAACCTTTAAGTTGAGACTACCAATTGGTAGTCATACAATGCTTCCATGTGCTGGTTCCAATAACCATATACTGGTTCACCTTGAACAAGCACACCACTTCACTTTGGCACAAATGTCGGTTCATAGTGTTATATCAGTTCTCACATATGTCGGTTCATACCTTGTCAACATATTGACATCAATGACAACATACAATGTCATTATGTCCACATACCGGTTCACATAATGCCAACAATCTCCCCCTTTGGCATTGATGGCAATATACAAAGATATCTCTCTTCTTCACATCTTCTCCCCTAATTTCTGTAGATATCTTCTCCGCTTTACATCTTCTCCCCCTTTCACAACAATGCCAAAGTAGAGGCACAAGCTTCCCTATTCCATTAAGCTGCTCCGCTTGAGGAGTAGCATCTTTCAACATATCAATCCTGAAGAAAGATTTGACTATGCAATACATGACTGATGTGGAGCATATACCTTTAGTTCACCTCCTGAAAGGGCAGTACCCCTAATTCACCTCTTAAGTGTGTAAATGTAGTTTTTGGAAGAGGCTTGGTGAATATGTTTGCTAACTGCTCCTTACTGGACACATGCTCCAGTGCAATCTCTTTGTTCTGAACCTTTTCCCTCAAGAAATGATACTTAAGCTCAAAGTGCTTGGTTCTAGAATGTAAAACCAGATTCTTGGAGATATTAATTGCACTAGTATTGTCACAAAATATACTTACTAGTTCCGATACAGGAACTTTGAATCCTTTCAATACATGCTTCATCCAAATTGTCTGAGTGCAGTTCATGAAAGCTGTAACATACTCTGCTTCTGCTGTAGACTGAGAAATGCAACTCTGCTTTTTACTCATCCATGAGACCAGTCTACCACCAAGGAAGAATGCACCACCGGTTGTTCTCTTCCGTTCATCTACATTACTAGCCCAATCAGCATCTGTGAACATGTTCAAGTTGAAGTCCTTGCTATATGGATACCACAATCCATAGTCAACAGTTCCCTTCAGATACCTAAGAATCCGCTTGACTGCAACCAAGTGGGATTCTCTTGGACTTTTCTGGAACCTTGCAGTAATGCCAACTGCATGTGCAATATCCGATCTGCTATGCACTACATAATGCAACTTACCAATCATTGATCGGTATTCCTTCTCATCAACCAATGTAGAGTCATCCTCTTTGGATAGTTTACAACCAGTCACCATCGGTGTACCAACCGGTTTACTATCTTCCATGCCAAAGGTCTTCAACACCTCTTTGACATATTTGGATTGAGTGATAAAGATCCCATCCTTCATCTGTTGGATCTGTAGTCCAATGAAGAACTTAATCTCCCCTATGAGTGACATCTCAAACTCTTCCTTCATCTCATTAGTAAACTCATGTCTCATCTTGTCATCACCACCAAAGATAATGTCATCAACAAATACCTCACAGATCAAGATCTGGTCTCCTTCAGACTTCAAGTAGATATTGCTATCTTCACTTGTTCTCTCAAATCTAATCTTCACAAGATGGGAATGTAGGCATTCATACCATGCCCTAGGTGCTTGCTGTAGACCATATAAAGCTTTATGTAGCCTACATACCATATCACTGTCTTCAGATAGGGAAAACCCATCTAGTTGCTCAATATACACCTCCTCTTCAAGTACACCATTTAGGATTGCAGATTTTACATCCATTTGATATACTTTGAAGCCTTTAAAAGCTGCATATGCAAAAAGCATACGAACTCCTTCCAATCTAGCTATAGGAGAAAAGGTTTCTCTATAGTCTTCTCCTTCTTCTTGAGCATATCCTTTGCACACAAATTTGGCTTTGTTCCTAATCACTGTGTCATCCTCATTCAGCTTGTTTCTGAACACACATTTGGTACCAATGACATTTTTAAGCTCTGGTCTGGGTACCAAGGACCATGTACCATTTTTCTCTATCTGGTCAAGTTCATCTTCCATTGCCTTGATCCAGTCTTCATCTTTATGAGCCTCTTTGAATGATTTAGGCTCAAATTCAGAGATCATACATGAGTTCTCTCTGTTCTTTCTTCTTGTAAGGATTCCTACATCCTTGTCTCCTATGATCTTCTTAGGATCATGGTTCAGATTGATATACCGAGGAATGGTCTTGACTGGTTCTTCTTGCTTTTCCTCTTCATCCTCATCTTCATCAATATCAGCATTCATCGGTTCAAGAACACTGTTACTGGTACTTGGTTGACCGACAACCGATAGATTTATAGCTTGCTCACTGCTGGTTTCCTCATTTTTCTCAGTGGATTCATCAACTCTTACATTGATACTTTCCATAATTCTCTGAGTCCTATTGTTGTAACACTTGAGAGATTTACTCTTGGTGGAATATCCTAGGAAAATTCCCTCATTGCATTTAGCTTCAAATTTGCATTGATGTTCAATCCTCTTGATGTAACATTTGCTACCGAATACCCTAACATAGCTAACCGTAGGTGTCTTACCGATCCAATACTCATAAGGAGTTTTGTCCTTACCTTTCTTGATGAGTACTCGGTTCATTTTGTAGATTGTGGTGCTTATTGCTTCTCTCCAAAAGGTGTGAGCTACCTTTCCTTGAATCAACATGGTTCTCGCTGCTTCAACCACAGTCTAGTTATTCCTCTCTGCTAGGCCATTCTACTATGGAGTCCGAGGGGAAGATAGTTGTCTCTTCATGCCAAATTCTTCACAATACTTGTTGAATTCACTGGAAGTGAATTCCCCTCCTTGATCAGTTTTTAGGCACTTGATCCTTTTACCACTTTCCTTCTCCACTAATGCTCTAAAAGCTTTAAACTTTACAAAGGCTTCAGACTTGTCTTTCAAGAATGTGACCCATGTCATTCTTGAGTAGTCATCAATGAGAATCATGAAGTACCTATCACCCTGCACACTCCTAGTTTTCATAGGACCACACAAATCAGTATGCACAAGATCAAGCAAGTTGTTAGCAGTGAAAGATTTACCTTTAAAGGTTGAGGAAGACATTTTCCCCAATTGACATTCTCTGCACAAGGTATTATCCAGTTTGCTTAGCACTGGCAACCCTCTAATTGCCTTGATCTTACTGGCCTTTACAATGTTATCAAATTTTACATGGCAGAGTCTCCTATGCTATATCCAGCTATCATCAAATTTGGCCATAAGACATGTGCTTATATTTGCATTCAGCTGAAATAGGTTACCTTTGGTTTGCATGCCGGTGGCCACCAATTCACCATCTTTTCCCTTGATTATGCAAACTCCATTCTTGAATTCTAGAGTGAGGCCACTGTCATTCAGCTGGGCAACACTCAGAAGGTTGTGTCTGAGACCATCAACCCAGTACACATTGTCAGCACTACTCTTTTCATTCAGAGAGATGGACCCTCTGCCTTTGACCATGCATGGTGCATCATTGCCAAAGCGAACCACACCACCATCATACGCCTCCAAGAATAGAAACTTGCTCCAGTCACCAGTCATATAGTGAGAACAACCACTATCAATGATCCACTCATTGGAATTATCAAACTGGGAGACAAGAGCCTTCTTGTTTGACACATCTTCTTTGACAACAACAAACACAATATCTTCATTTTCTTCATCCTCTGATTCTTCATCTTTGACACCTTCATCAAATGCCACAAAACAGTTTCTCTGGTTTCCTCCTTTGAATTTCCTGAACCTTTTCAGTTTGTCCTTGTTATCGCCATTAGGACAGTTTATAGCAATATGTCCTATCCAGTTACAAGAAAAGCATTTCAAAGGTAGCTTACCTTTCTATTTACCAGTTCCTTTAGGAAGCTTCCTAGCAAGGAGAGCTTTAAATGCCATCAAAATTTCGTCATCATCCATTTCTTTGCTCTGTCTAGGTTCACTACTAGTGCTAGCTTCTTTTCCTTTTCTAGATGGTATAGTAGAGGCTTTAAAAGCTGATTCAGTCTTTTGAACACTGGCATCAAAACTATTTAGCTCATAGGCTGTCAACTTGGCTATGATGGAGTCCAAGGATACCTTAGTCTTGTCTATTGATCTCAGCTCCTGAATAGCAACAACCCTTATTACATACATGGGCAATAGGGATCTCAGGACTTTTCTTAGCACAGTGGAATCTTCTATTATACCGCCCGCACTCTTTATTTCTCCAACAACTATTTTGATTCTTATTCTATACTGCTGAATGGTCTCACCTTCAACCATCTGCATATCTTCAAACTTCCCTCTCAAGCCTTCTTCCTTAGCCTGTTTTGCATGTTCATCACCACCATAGATATTTTCAAGAGCATCCCATACCTCTTTGGGATTTACCTTGTCCTGAACATCAATAAACTCAATGTCAGATAGACTACTAATAAGGGCTTCCATGACTTGCCCATTTTCTTGTATCTCTCTCTTTTGGTCATCGGTGAGAGTACCAGTAGGGACAACATAGACATTCTCAACATAGCTCCAATATTGAGCACCCATGCTTCTGATGAATATCTTCATCCTATCTTTCCATATACCGAAATTTTCCTTGTTAAACTTTGGACCTTCCCTCTTCATCATTTGACTAGGATCTTTACCTCAAGCGGTTAAGCTTATAACATAGAGGACTTGGAGGACGCTCTGATACAAATTGATAACTCAATGATGAGCAAATAATATCAAACCGGTACTAAGAGGAGGGGGGGCTGAATCAATACAGACAAAATACAAACCTAAACCGGTTCAACAACAATTACTCCAAATGACTGGCAAACAGTGACACCGGTTCGAAACAATCATAAACCGATTACTCACTGAGGTTTCCACTCAACTCAAAACTATACTACCATTTCACCCTTATGCATGAACAGGTAATTTATCATCATATCTTCACAATAGCTAGTTCAACATGTTTTATTGACAGGCATAAAACACAGAACCATGATATGCTTAACAGGCAATAACAAAGCATCACAAGATAAAATCATCACACATGACACACATATTTTTCATTTGGAAACCCAATTGGGAAAAGCCACAGTGGGGATGAATACCCACAAGCTTGTTGCTGAACTCTTTGGAAGTCTGCTCTGTTAGAAGCCTTGTCCGGTTAAAGACATTACAAAAGGTTCTGCTAGGAACCGATCCTGTTAGAGATCACCCGGTTAAGGGATGGCTACAATATCCGGTTAAGGGTTAAACCCTGTTAAGGGTACCTTGTTAGAGGATTTCAAGAACTCAATAGCTAAAGGATTTCCAGAGGTCTCTAGCTTTCCAGATCTCAATAACTTTGAGTTACCCTATTAAGGGATTTACAAAAAGCCGATTAAGGCTACCCTGTTAGGGGATTTTCCAACTGTTGAGCTAGTTAGAGATCAACACATATTACAATGATCTATTAACAACACTAATGACAATGCATATCCACTTAAGCTCATCTTCACCTTCTGCACTTACACTCTGCAGGTATCACTTCTCTCCTCTGTTTTGTCAAGAATCATGTATCCCTTCCCTTGGATACTCATACACAACTTTTGCCAACAACCTCTGAAAGAATCACAACATCGACCTTATAGGATAACAGATAGGTCGGTAGCATAAACCCTAAACCCTAGACTTGTTAGGTTAAGGAATTCAAATGGTTCAATCTTGACCATTGATCATACTATATTAAATCCAATAGATCTTGAATAAATCTCAAGACATTCTCCATCATTCATTATCCATCGATTTCATGGCGGCTGATAATCCATCATGTGTTTTCACCATTTACAAACTTTGCACATTCCTGAGGTAGATAGGGATAGCCTTCTTCATGCAATATCCTTCACGCGTACAAGGCTAACGTGGCAACACGATCTGTTCTTTGTTATATAGCTTACTCATCACACAAAGATCACCGGTTGAGCCATACAGGCTTGAAGCACTTCAACTGGAAACCCTTAAGTTGAGACTACCAACTAATGCAGAGGGTCAGGGGTTTTAGGTGATTTCAAGAAAATATGTTTTCAAATGCTTCACACTCCTTGCAGTTACCTAGTGTTTCCAAGGCACCTTAATGGTTTTAAAAGGGAAAATCTCAATCCACTCTCCATAATGACTCCTAAGGTTGTTAAACACCTATTCCAACCCAATCCAACAAGATTCAACTAGTTTCAAAGGTTCAAGTCTTCACCATGCTCTTAAACCCCACTATGTTTGCTACTAGCCCTAGAGCCCCAATTAGGCCACCTGAGGTTGAAATAAATTGTTTTCTCCAACTTTTCCCAAATAACTCCAAAAAAAAAAAAAAAATTCAGACACCCTTTTTGGCTTACTACAACATATCAAAGATTGAGGGTAGGTTGCTTTGGACCGTTCCTTTGCTGTCCTAAGATTGAGACAAATTTGCTTGCCAAAAATCCAAGTTTTACAAAGCAAGTGTAAGAAATAATTCTTCCACAATATTGAAACTCTCAACAATATTTAGTTATGCCTAAAAACTAAGTAATATCCAATAAAATTGGTTCTATGTGCTCTTTTAATGCGCAAACCCCAAAACCCTCACCATTAGGCTCCAAAACCGAGGATTTTCTAATTAAGACCTTTCCGATCACTTCCAGGGCTCATTCAAAGTCCCTACACCATCTCCTTGGTCATATTAACCAACTTCAATCATAAAACTATCCTCTCCAAGAGGTAGATCTTCTGCTGCTATAAGTTTGCTATGCTTCCTACTCACTTCTCCCTCATCAAACTCATGGTGTACACCTGTTAAAACACACTTCCTACAAATGTTTTGGTTAGGATCATAATGTACATGTTAGATAGAGCCTCCTCTATGAGAAACAAGACCTTACATCCATAGAAGGGTTCCAAATTGCATTTTGGGCCTTCAATGCCAATGACACAACCTAGAAATGAAAGGTACAGTCAGCACTAAAATGAAAAGTCTGATCAAAAACTTCTATAAAATAATTCAAATAAACATTTAACACTTATCTCTAAATTCCTACTTCATCCACCATGAATATACAACACTCCCAATCAATAAATCATCAAAAAAACCAATGGAAATGCAAGAAAAACTAGTTTTTTTTATTGCTTTTACTGTTCTGTCCGTACCAGATCCGTACAATGCATCAACACCCACCAAAATGACATCCAAATGCTTTATAATATCTCCCATAACCAACCCATACAGTTATTTTTCATTACAAATGCTTAAACTAACAAATTTTTCTTTTCCCTCCAAAATGACACTAGCCACTATTTTTTGAATTTTGAATTTAAAACTCTTATGAAATGGACTTCTACCCAGCCTAATGACTTATAAAGGATCAAAATGATTTATCAAATAGGTCTAAACACCTTTGAGACCCTTCCCAATTCTATATCCATGAAACCTTATATTTGGTCCTATGGCCTTATTAGGTCCATTAGGACAATTAATCATTACATTAGGATCATTACAATAAAATGCCATAATTGGCTTCAAGACATCATAGTTGAGTCTATTAGACACATACACCTCATTTTCATGCTTCCATGATGTCCTCCAAGTTGTCTTCATGCCTAGTGCTCCTACACCATACTCCCCACCAAACAAAGAACTCTTGTCCCAAGAGTGACCAGTCTTGTGCCAACCACCTAATGATGATGTCTTTTGATTTTCAATAGGAAAAAGGTACTCTCCAAAGGTAATCTTCCTCCTGCTACAACCTGCATTCACTTTACCAAAAACATTAGTATCAAAAAGCTGATTTTGAGTCCCTTGTCTAGGACCTTGTGTCTTCACCTCTTCTTGCCTCCTCTTATCACTGTTCTGAACTGATATCATCTGCAAACTCAGAGGTTTAACCACATCTCTCTTCTCAATCACCGGGCAATCAATACCCCCAACTCTTATGCTATTGAAACTACAACCATGCTGCTCCTTAAGACTGCTATTTTGCTGAAACTTTGTTTTGTTCTTCCAACCGGTATCATTGTCCTCTTTACCCTGCTCACACAACCTGGTTTTGTCTCCAAAACAAATTACATTATGCTCATACTTCTCCCTACAAGGCAAAGGTATTAAACAATATCTCTTACTACCCTTATGCACCAAGTATGTATTTATATATCCATCATGGATTATCCTCCTCAAGTATTGCCATGGTCTACCCAAAATTATATGTCCACAAGTCATAGGTATAACATCACACAAAACCTGATCATGATATGGACCAATTGAGAAATCAACATAAGCCCTCTGACTAATCATTATATGCTGCTCTTGACTAACCCAAGTGGCATTATAAGGATTAGGATGATCAAATGTTTGCAATCCCAACTTAGAAACCATATCAAATGAAACTGTAGACACCTAAAAATGGTCAACGCTTGCAGAGTCATACTTTAACATTTGCACATTGCCTTATTTTAGGTTTTTTTGCGTCGCATTAACATTTATCCTATGTCACGCACTTGGTCTTTATCATTTGTGAGCATCAAGTCATTCTTCTACATTCTTCATTCATCTTGTCTTTGAATTTGGGCATATCGATGCATATCATATCATATATCCACATAATATCGGAGTACAAAATTGGACTGTCTGTCCTAAGTATGGCCCACAGGCTGACTATATAGTGTCAAACTACATCTGTCTGTCATAAGGAGTACGTGCCTCTGTCATTACCTTTAAAAGCATGCTAAAAGATGTTGGTAGGATAAGGACATGGAAAATAAGATGAAACTAAGGCGAGGATTTATGCAAAGGATTGGATCAAAGGGATGGAAGGATGGAAAATATGCATTGGATAATGGATAGGGTATTGGAAGAATTGGGCTTCAGTGGATGGAAATGAAGGCAAGATCGACATTGGCACACACCTTGATGGGTGGTAGATTGATGGAGGAAAAACGGATCTCAAATTGTGAGATTTGGATGGAGGAATAGCTTGGGATTTTGGGACATAAGGGCCCAAAATGGATGATGAAGGTGATGAAGGAATAGATTTGAGAGGTTTGGATGGAGGAATAGGAACTTTGGATGCCAAGTTGGATGTTTCTTTAGGCTTTTGTGCTTCAAGGAGCTGCTCAGGGATCCACATGGTTTTTGATTTTTCATACTTTTGTGGTTCCTTGGAGTGCATTGCTTGCATAAGGGATTTAGGAACCCATATATATTTTGACTTTTCTTTATTTTTCTCAGTGGGCCTTTGTGGCCTTTTAGATATTTCTTTTTCTTTTTGGATCATATTTTTCTTTGCTTTGACATGTCGATTATATTGGACATGTTGATCCTTGAATACATGTGGATTGCTAGACTTATGATTTTTATACTTGGCATCCAAATTGCTTGGAGGGAGAAAGGAATGCATGGATGGATATGAATGAAATGGAGTTCTTTTGGATTTATGAAATTTACTCAAGGATGTGTGCCTTTGCTGACCTTGCATAGAGGATGAAGGAATATAAGGACCTAAGATAGATGGAAGGGATGATGGGGAAGGTGTATGTTTGGATTTTGATAGAGGGATACAAACGTCTTGAGGAATTTCACTGAGGCCATGACCCTTAAGATCTTCTTTGATATGGAGGGGTTCTTTCTCATGAAGGTCTACTCCTTTGCCTTTATGAATATCTTGACTTGTAGGATACTCTTTTCTTTGGGAAGAAGACGCGAGTCCATTATGAGGTGGATATGATATGAGAGAAATAATGAGATCTTGAAGTGGATCGGATTTCACCAAAGTGGAAGAACCCATTGTGCATGTCGAGGGTTCATGAACATCTCGCACTGACACATTAGAATCATGAGGGGGCTTAGGTGAGAGGGAATAGGATCATGTAGTGGACATGGTTCAATGACAGGCTCTTCAAGAGATGGAATGGGAGAAATAGTGGGATCATCAAAAGAAATACGATCTTGGAGTGGATATGCTGGATTAGGATGTGGAGATGGAGGAACAAGTGGATCTTATGGAGGATCTGAAGGAATAATTTGATCTTGACAAGGAGGAAGATCATTGGAATCCTCTTTAAAGGTGCTTTTCTCTTGACTTTCAATGGGATCATCATAAAGGATGGAAAGGATATCTTGATCTTTCTTAGGAAGTGGAATGTCAATGGGATTTGAAAGGACATTATGTTCTTGGAATGGAAGGGGATTGTTTGGGATTGGATGGACTAGGATATCTTGATCTTGCTCGGGGAATGGAGTGTCAATAGGAATTTGGATAGGATGGACAAGAATAGGGGAATCATCATGAGTGTCTGGGGAAATGGGATCCTGGTCAACAATTGGATGGGATGATAAGGTTTCAGGATCTTGATCTTGATTTTCTTTAGGACTCATTTCTTCATGCTCTAAATTATCCTCTTGACATGGGGTTAGACTTTGGATATGAATGGGGGATTCTGACAAGGGATTAATGCTTTGGCATGAAGGAAATGCACTTTGAACATTTGTGATGGATTCTGGCAAGGAATCAATGCTTGAACATGAGGAAGAGGGACTTCAAATGGGGTCCTCTAAAATAGGTAATGGCAATAAAGTGCATGGTGGCATTGGGTCTTGCATTTCTGAAACATGACAAGGATGTGCATCATGAATTGGATTATCTTGACAATCAATTATGGATAGCCCTTGGCTAATTGCATCCTTGGGTGTATTATTTGATGAGGACAACATAGAAGGTTCTTGTGAAACTTCTAGAGGTGTAGGGATAGATGCCACTGGAGAGTCAATTTGTTTACGGGGGGATGAGGCATTGCTAGACATAATTGTATTATCTTGATCTTCTTCAAAGAACTCACTTGGTAGGTTCCTTAAGATCATTGCAATAAAGCCACCTTTCTTTCGAGGTTTTGACTTGGTAGGTTTATGAAAGCACTCCAAAACACAGTTAAAGGGTTAGATGGTTAGTGTTCACGTCGGGTTCACCAATTAATGTCGCTTAGGAAATAGGAAATCATCACAAGACAAGTATAAAAAAATTATTCTAATCATTAGCTCAATCATGAAAGCACATTGCAATGAACTATCCTAAACAAAATTCAATAGAGACATGAAAACAAAAGCATACAAAACTAAATATTATGCAAACCAGATGACGATTTGAATGCTTCTTCCATGCGGCTCCATTGTTCTTCTTTCCTCTTCAAATAGTTTTTATTGTGGATCTCACCTACAAGTGCACACACATAATTGAAAGCAAGTAGACAAGATTATTGATCAAGAGTACTAGAAATTCGATAGTCTGATTACCAAAAATTAGGGATTATTAGGGATTTGATTGAAGAAATTTATCCAATTTATAGATAAATTGGAGAAAAGATCAAATTAGCATGATATGGATATTGGAAGCAATTAATTTCAAAAATGGCACAATTGAGTGGAAAGAAGAAGGTTATGACACCTTCTATGTCATGAATTATGACATATTGCCAATGCAAAGACTAGAGAACTAGAACCTTATGACATCTTGCTATGCCAAGAGTATGACGCATGAAGCACAAAAATAGGGAGAACTAGAGACAAGTTAATTAGGTGGAAATTGCAATTAGGAAAATTAGAAAATAGGTGGAAATTAAGAATTAGGAAATAATGAAATTAGAAATTAGGTAAATTAATTAATAATTTGTCATTTATTAATTAATTCACAAAGAGGAATAATTAGCCAATTAAATGAACATTTAATTGTAATGAGAAGACTTAGGATATCATGAAACCCTAGAAGATGAATTAGGTCTTGAAAGATAATTGACTCGATTTGATTTGATTTTGGATTGATAAATGACCGATGTGATAAATGATTTGATTGAGAAAATGCGCCAATTGATGAGGAACAATGACAAATTGATCCAAATTGACACGATTGAGAAGGACGACGATCGATGACAAATTGATCGTTAAATGACAAGATTGACAAATAAGACAAGGATTGATGACAAAATAGATTGCAAGATGACAAGATTAAAAATGACCACGATCGATGACAAATCGATCGCAAAATGACAAGATCGAACATGACAACGATCGATGACAAATCGATCGTTAAAATGACAAGATTGAAGGATTGATGATAAATCAACAAGATTGATAAGAGGACAACGATCGATGACAAATTGATCACAAGATTGACAGGAGGACAAAACCCTAAATTAGGATTGACGATGTCCAAAATGATGACAAATTAGCATGCATATTGATGCGACAAGATAAGATCGATCAAAATCATCACTGGATAGTGTTGTCGACAAGACCAAATTCGAAAGTGAGACAAAGAAAGAATATAGAAGAATGACTTGATGTTCGCAAATGATAAAGACCAAGTGCGAATCATAGGAGAAATGTTAATGCGACACAAAAACCTAAAATGAGGCAATGCGCAAATGTTAAAGTATGACTCCGCAAGCGTTAACCATTTTTAGGTGTCTACATTTTAAAGCAACTTGAAAGCACTCGAAAGCACAATTATAAAGCACAAGCAATTAATGTAATCATGTCCTCCCCATGATGTCCTCCCTAAGTCCTCCAAAAACCCTATAAACCCTAAACAAATACAGGAGGACAAAACCCTAAATCCTGAAAAAACAAATACCTAACGAGCGAAAGCTTTGAAGGACCATCTAACTAGGTATTTGTTTGGGATTTTTGATTTTCAAAGGATGATGTATGATATGCAACTAAATGCAAACTAAATAAATGAAAATGCCATCTATGGCAAGAGTGCAACCTATGTTTTTGTTGTTTTTTCAAGATTTTGACAAACTTTTGAATGCAACCTAATTTTTGGTAATCAAACTATCGAATTTCTAGTACTCTTGATCAATGATCTTGTCTACTTTCTTTCAATTATGTGTGTGCACTTGTAGGTGAGATCCACAATAAAAACTAAGAATAATGTCCTGAAGAAAGTCTTAAAAATTAGCACATCTAACTTAGGTATTTGTTTATAGTCTGATTACCAAAAATTGGAGCATAAGATTATTGACACGATTGAGAAGGATGACGATCGATGACAAATTGATTGTTAAATGACAAGATTGACAAAAAAGACAAGGATTGATGACAAAATAGATTGACAGGAGGACAAAACCCTAAATCCTGAAAAAGCAAATACCTAACGAGCGAAAGCTTTGAAGGACATTCTAACTTGGCATTCTAACACACTATAAACCCTAATCTTGGCATTCTAACTCACTATAAACAAATACGTAATGAGCGAAAGCTTTGAAGGAAGCGTTACGTGGGAATTGTAGTTACTTGGGAAGTGATGACCCTTGGACTCTTTCTCATATCAACATCTAAGTAGGGCCTCAAGGTCTAAATCGTGCTTGTGTGACTACATTTGTTTGGTATCTTGGTGGGCTTAATGTCTCAATCACGCTTGTGTGACATCAAGGAGTAACACTTAACAGAAATCCTTACTAAACACCTTGTTTTTAGAGGCCAAAAACCCTTCTAGTTGCTTGAGAAGGACAAGTTCGGATACTTGGAAGAGATACTAAGTTCGCCATGGGGAGATTTCCATGGGGACTGATGCTTGGCTGCCCCGAGAAGTGAGTGTCGTGGAGGGGAGCCCGTGGGGTCAAGCATCTATGTATTCTCCTTGAATCCCATAATGAGTCTACCTCTCAAGTACCTAATGTCTTTTCCTACCATAAGAAATGTGGGAATGAGCATGATTGTCTTGATCATAAGTTGCAATATCTTGTATTCTTTGATTGTCAAAAGTTGAATTTTATCTCATTTCAAGAACAAGGCAAATTAATTCAAAACAAGGTTAAACACAAGAAACATTCATCCAACAAAAGTTCAAAAAAGTTCAAAACACCTTCAAACATGGTTGTCAAACATTATTCAAAAACTTGTCTCAACATTTATGTCACTTGAATTTAGGTTCATCCTAAGTTGCATTTTGCAAAGTTCATTGTCAAGTACCAAGGTTAGATTTCACCTAAGTCATACTCCTTTCAATAGGGGTCATCCACTTGCATATGTCCTCTTGCATTAAAGTCATACCATTATCATACATTCATATTTGCATACCCTAAGGCTCCTCATTAAGCTTAGGTCATTGTCACATCATATTAGGATCGCTTGCATAGCAATTGTCCCTTTGCATATAGTGTCAAAGCTAGGTCTTGTCATACTTGAGTAATCCAAATCTTTGATAAACCCTAAGTCATTGTTAGGAAGTCTAGACCTTATCAAACCTTTTGTCCTTTTGTCATCCATGCCATTTCGTCAAACCAAGCTTAGTATCCAAGCATATAGGGGAGACATTGTCATCTTGTCCTTTTGTCACTTGGTCCTTTTGTCCTTTGAGGTCTAGACATCATTTCAATTTCCTAAGGGTCTCATTTTTAGAATTGCATTCAAAAGTTTGTCAAAATCTTGAAAAAACAACAAAAACATAGGTTGCACTCTTGCCATAGATGGCATTTTCATTTTGTAAAGCGGAAAATTGCGATCGAACCCTAGTCACTCTCCCCTCTTCCAACTCCAAGGAGAGAGAAGGGAGATTCACTAGGGTTGATGGTTTTCACTTAGGGGAGAGACTTTACATTCAAAAGAGGGGTTGAAACCCACAAGATCCAATCCCACACAATGCAAGATTGGATGCTAAATGAGTTTCAAGGGTTATGCCAACAAGGCTACCCTCTTTTGTAAAGAATGTGCATAGAAGAATTAAGCTAGGAATGCATAGAAAGTGACAAAGATTCGCTTATAAACTGAGATAGGAATATAGTATGAAGCTGCGGACCTGGAATTAGTAGTAAAATGTCGATACGGCGCTGTCCTGCAAATTTGAGCAAAAGTTGTCGGGACGATGGCGCCCGGCACCACGGTCCTCCGAAAAATCCGCGAAACGAAGGGGGATCTGTTCGTCTCTGCACAAGGATTCCAGATCTTCAATTTCAGCTGCGTACCTGCAGCCTACACACAGAAAAGTGAAGACGATTGGGGGGTTAGGGATTAGGGGTTTGCCTTTAGGTCAAACCCCGGTTTTGGAATTAACCAAGAAATGAGCAATGCTGTAAATGTAAATGACTATAATGTAAAACAAGTACTAATACCTTGTTGTAAGGATGTTTGTATCCTTATGTGCGAAGGTATAGATGTTGTATGTTGTATGTTGTAGTAGTATGTAGTAAGTGATCTCCTCTTCAATGGTTGAATCCTTGTCTTGAATGCAACACTTAGCCTTGAATGGAGACTTAGAATGAATGCTTGAGTATAGTTTCCACGCTTTTTTCCATCATGTCGAATGAAAGAGGAAAATGCCATTTATATACTTGCCAATTAGGGTTGATAGACTGATTTTCCCAACCTTAGGCTGACCAGGAAAGTTAATTTCCAATTTGCAAACAAAAAGACCCGAGACCCCATAGGAGACCGGGCCCAAAATAGGCCCAGGGACCAGGGCGCTGGGCGCCTTGGTCCTGAAGGACCAGGGCACTGGGCGCTCTGGTCCCACCTCTCGGGACAGCAGGGTGCAAAGGAGGTTCAGGCCAGGGTTCTTGAAAATGCAGTTTTTGGTGTCGTGAGCAAGTTTTGGGGTCTCCATTCAGGTTGCGTGTTGCGTCGCCATCGTGAAGACCGAAATGCAGTCGAAATTGCAAGTGTCACAATTTTAGGACGCTACATTTAGCCCCCACTTTAGCGGGAGTATAGGCGTATGCTCATACTTCCAGTAAAGTACAAGGAAACAACATTGAAAGACTTTCACCATGTCAAGGAGGCAAGATACACCAAGCCCCCAGTGGACTAAGGATCTTACGACTTCGATTGACAAAGTAAAAGGGAAGATCACGAGGGAGAACCATGACTGTCAGTAGTAAGGTTCCCTCACTATGAGTCATGCAAGAGAAATACCAAAAATTTTCAAGGCAAAGCTGAGTTCTCCAAGAAATTTTCATGTATCCTGAAGGGATAGACAGGGTGTATGCCCCCCTACGTTAAAGCGATTGCACACGCCTCAACGGGGGTGATTGTTTTAACGTAGTGATACACATAAGAAATGAGAAAGGAAAGGAGCACGTTATCGCAAGGATTTAGCCCCCAAGTGTGAGATAAGTCCAAGGATAATAGACACAAAACACAAAGCACAAGGTGACTTCACTTTCCTCGGGGTCAGTATGCTATATGATAATTCATGTATATATATCATATGTATGTATGCATAATTGTTCTTCATTCCCCAATCAAGGAAGGTCACCTAGAAGAAGGGAACACATGTGTCTTTTGAGTCAACATGAGAGAGACCAAGAGATCTCAATGCTTTGCATCGTCCTCAAGTAGACAACACTAAGGAAAACAAATAGAAGAATGAAAATAACATATAGAAGAAGTAACGATAGAGGAGGAGAGAATCTGCTATGCTAATGTAACTAGTCTAGCACATCATCTACCCCCCGATCTTGCTGATCAATGTTTCAGGAAGGCAGGGAACACGCTAGAGGAGGAACATCCAACACAGTAGATGGAGCTATCACAAGATCCAAACAAGGGCTATGTTCATATCCCAAGCCACAGTGTTCTTGTCTAGGAGCTAGGATAAGTGCTTTAGAAAATTCATTAGATAAATGGTTATCAATATCAACAAGTTCATATTCACTATCAGAAGCAAGAGGAGTAACATTTTCATCATGAATAACATTTTCATCTATAGCATCATCAAGATTTATAAAAATAGGGTCTTTAATTCGCACATGATCAAGACCATCATGCATCTTATGTTTAGGAGATTTAGGCTCAATTTCCAGCTAAGGAGAAAATGGAATAATGCTTGTTGAAGGTGTTTTTGGAGATTGCAAAGTTTGAGAAGCAGCTGCTTGAGCTCTAAGACGACGCTTTCATTGACGTTCACGTGCAGAACGATTTCATCTAGTCTTAGTAGGAAGTGGAGAAGATTGAGGAGGAGGAATGTTCTCATCCTTATCACTTGGGTGTTTAGGTTGTGGTCTCTTAGGCTGGATAATAGGAGAAGAAGAAGGTCTCTTCTCTCTATAAAAAGGAGGAGGAACTGCTCCATATAAGGGAGGAATATTTGGTTTAGGAAGGAGACCAAGTCCATCATGACGAGGAGGGATAGGTCTACTTTTAGGAAGTTTATTAGATATAGGCATAGTCACATCCATAGGAATAGGTTGGGAATCTTCTTGAGGAAAGACATTAGTTTTATCTTTCAAAGGAAGAACTTCCTTCTCAAGAATGATAGGAATGTCAAGTTTGGGTGTTCTAGGTTCACTTAGAGATAAGATCATGTCTTTTTTCCACTTTTGATAAGATTTGAAAAGATGATCACTTTGCGGAGGAAGAGATTGGAATTGTTTAGGCCAAAAGTAATCAATAGGAACGCTAGAAGTTCTTTCAGCTGGTTTAAAGAGACTATGGTTGACAGTAACAACTTCACCATTATGGGGAAATTTCAAACACTTATGAATAGGAGAAGCAATAGCTTTCATGGAAGATAGCCAAGGATAGCCAAGCTTCACACGAAATTGTTCGGAAGATGGAATAATAGCAAAGTTCACATCAAGGGATTTGTTATGGACCTCAATAGGTAATGTAATAGAACCAATTGCAGGAGAAGAAAATGCATCAAATAGTTTCACAATCACATCTGTTTTGTCATATATCACTTGATTCAATTGCAAAGTAAAAAGAAATTCTTCAGTAATAACATTAACCATGCACGAAGGATCAATAAGCACTCCGCGGCAAGGTGTATTCTTGACTTTTGCAACTATGTATAAAGGACCATCAAGTGCCCTAATGGTTTCATTGGAATCAAATGTGATGGAAGGTTCTTTAGGGTTTTCTTGCTGCTCTACAAAGTTAATCACATTCGGAGTCATAGACACAAGACCATCAGATGAAAGAGAGGACTCATTAGTCTCAATCGCATTAGAGGTATGAGAAGGTAATGGATCAGTAAAAATCTGAAGATTTTGGTTAGGAGGAGCTACAGACGTATTGCCTTTATCATTCACTCCAGAAACAGAAATAGTATTATTATCAATCAAATCTTGAATTTTACCCTTTAAAGAAAAACATTTTTCAGTATCATGCCCAGGCTGACGATGAAATTGACAAAAAGCTTTATTATCAAAATAAGGTGAAGTAATCTTTGCAGGATCAATTTGCCTTATAGGAGGAAGAGTAAGCACATTTTGTTCCAATAATTTATTCATAATACTATGCAATGATTCATTCAAAGGAGTATACTTTCTTTCTTTCTTGAAAAACTTAGAAATAGGAGGCACACCTGATGCTGCATTCACATTGTTGTTGATGATGTTTTCATTGAATTTGATGGAATCTCTGTTCGGTTTAAACTTCCCAAATGGTTGTTGACTGCTATCACCCTTATCACTCGGAGCCATAGGATGTGATTGTTCCATTTGACTCACAGTCAGTTGATAATTGTGAAGAATTGCACACAACTGTTGGAAAGAAGTAAACTCAGAAAATAGAAGTTTGTCTCGAATATCTTTTTGTAAATTAGAAATAAAGATTCTTTGAATATCATTGTCAGGTACTGGAAAAGAAATTTGAGCATACAAATGCTTATATCTACCAATGAAATCAGTCACTTTTTCTTTAACACCTTGTTTGCAATGCATTAAATCAATCAAAGTAACTTTAGGACTTATATTGTTTTGAAATTGTTGAATGAAAGCATTTGCAAGTTGTTCGAAAGAAGTAATAGAATAAGAAGGCAATGAGCAATACCATTGTAGAGCTTTGTCTCTTAATGTTCTAGTGAACAGTTTTGCAAGCAACCTTTGGTCATAAGCAAAATCGGTACATATTGTTTGAAAGGTCTTAACATGTGTTAGAGGATCACCCTTACCATTATAAAGCTCCAAATGTGGAATTTCAACATGTTTAGGGGGAATAGCTCGAACAATGTCAAGAGAAAGTGGGCTCGCAACATCAAATGTGGGCACACTAAACTTAGATTGATTGATAGAGGCAATTTGTTGCTGTAAAGAAGAGACAGTTTGTGCAAGATTGTTAATGGTCGCTTCAGTTGAAGAGTTCATATTAGATGTATTAGATTGAGATGGAGGTGTTATGTTATTGAAAGAAGGTAGAGAGTAAGGTGGTGGGACCCTATGATAATTAGTCATAGGAGATGATTGGATAGGAGGAACACTACAAGGAGGAATGGAATGATTGAATGAATTGCCCCCTTGCGTCATGTTCATTTGTGGAGATATAATAGGAACACTCATTGAAGGAATGAATGAAGAAGTCGGATTGAATGAAGGAAGAGGGTTAATTGAAGAAGAGGGATTGCCCCCATGACTGGTGATCATAGGAGGAATGTCTTGTATTGAAGTAGTCATTATGTTTGATGTAAAAGTAGGTATACTAGCAATAGGAGTCGTCAAAGGAATAGAATGATTGTCTTGAGTAGAAGGTTGTGTATAACCTAAGGTTTAAGCACAACTCTTCATAGGCATCACATTCGAATCCACAATGTGTGCAATACCACGCAAAATATCAATTCCATTCTTATCACTTTGAAGCATACGTTTTAGACCCTCAATTAAAGGAAGAGCTTGACTATCGGGGTATTCTTGAGACATCCATTGTCGAAAATCGTCAAATTGGTTATCCAATTTCAAAATTTGTTCTTTAGAAACCTCATGGAGAGCTTCTTCATCATTAGGAGGATTAGAGGAATTACCCATGTCCTCGTTAAAAAGGCTATTCAAATTAGGTTCCATCTCCTCGATAATTAAACCTCGGAAAGACTTAATTCTACGGCTTCGTCTAACGGGAATAGTGTAAGTAGGGCTTATTGTTGTAAAACTCATGCACTAGAGAGGGAGAGAAAATTTTGAATTTAGAGGTAGCAATTTTCAATAAAATCAGCCAATCTTCCAGATTTAAGCTGTTAAATACAATCAGGACAATCTCCCGAAATTTCAAAAAAAATGTCAGGGACCGTGGCGCTTCGGAGTGCACACGGTCCCGACAACTTTTTTCGAAATTTGCAGGGATGAAAGTTATGATGATTTTGAAGCTAATCTGAAAAAATTGAGTGGTTTTACGATCTATAGATAGGCCAAATTAAAGCTGCAATCTCGAAATTGAACCCTACCAAGATTGTCGAAAAATGCAAAATTTGAATTTTGAAAAAGAGAGGGAAACCGAAATTTTGAATTTTATGATTTTTAGAGGGAATGTCAAGAGCAATGCAAATTTTGAAATTCAAAAGTTGACTCAATTTCACGCAAAATTCAATTTTTAAAGCGGAAATCAAAGTTGTTGTAATTAAGCACTTAATTTCAAAAGTCACAAATTGCAAGAATTTGAATAAAGCACTGAAATTTCAAATGAATGCAAACACACTTTTCAGATTTAGGACTGTAAGAAACACAATTTTGACACAAATTTCAATTTCAACAATTTTTGAATGATTAGAAGCCTCAATCAAAGCAATCGCTAGACCAACTTTGACTGTAATTTTGAAGGTGTTAAAATTGATAAAATCAGTCAAAATTCTGGATTTTAGCAGGAAAATACAGTAAGATCTCGCTCCCAAAATTTTAGAAAAAATGTCGGGGATGATGGCGCTCGAAGTGCACACGGTCCTCGCAACTTTTTTCCAAATTTTCAGGGATGAAAGATATGAATTGATAATTTGTAATAGAAGGGTAGATCTGAAACAAGCATTAACATTTAGACATTTCGCAAGCTTAATTACTAAAAAGAAAATTTAGGGTTTTTATGCAATTAACCTCTAAAATTTTGCAAAAGATCAAACATGGAAATGTAATCGAGGAATCCAATTTTCAGATCTAACTATGAATAATCAGAAAGGATGTTCACTTCGGGTTCACCAAAATGTAAAGCGGAAAATCGCGATCGAACCCTAGTCGCTCTCCCCTCTTCCAACTCCAAGGAGAGAGAAGGGAGATTCACTAGGGTTGATGGTTTTCACTTAGGGGAGAGACTTTACATTCAAAAGAGGGGTTGAAACCCACAAGATCCAATCCCACACAATGCAAGATTGGATGCTAAATGAGTTTCAAGGGTTATGCCAACAAGGCTACCCTCTTTTGTAAAGAATGTGCATAGAAGAATTAAGCTAGGAATGCATAGAAAGTGACAAAGATTCGCTTATAAATTGAGATAGGAATACAGTATGAAGCCGTGGACCTGGAATTAGCAGTAAAATGTCGATACGACACTGTCCTGCAAATTTGAGCAAAAGTTGTCGGGACGATGGCGCCCGGCGCCACGGTCCTCCGAAAAATCCGCGAAACGAAGGGGGATCTGTTCATCTCTGCACAAGGATTCCAGATCTTCAATTTCAGCCGCGTACCTACAACCTACACACAGAAAAGCGAAGATGATTGGGGGGTTAGGGATTAGGGGTTTGCCTTTAGGTCAAACCCCGGTTTTGGAATTAACCAAGAAATGAGCAATGCTGTAAATGTAAATGACTGTAATGTAAAACAAGTACTAATACCTTGTTGTAAGGATGTTTGTATCCTTATGTGCGAAGGTATAGATGTTGTATGTTGTATGTTGTAGTAGTATGTAGTAAGTTATCTCCTCTTCAATGGTTGAATCCTTGTCTTGAATGCAACACTTAGCCTTGAATGGAGACTTAGAATGAATGCTTGAATGCTTGAATGCTTGAGTATAGTTTCCACGCTTTTTTCCATCATGTCGAATGAAAGAGGAAAATGCCATTTATATACTTGCCAATTAGGGTTGATAGACTGATTTTCCCGACCTTAGGCCAACCAGGAAAGTTAATTTCCAATTTGCAAACAAAAAGACCCGAGACCCCATAGGAGACCGGGCCCAAAATAGGCCCAAGGACCAGGGCGCTGGGCGCCATGGTCCTGGGGACCAGGGCGCTGGGCGCTCTGGTCCCACCTCCCGGGACAGCAGGGTGCAAAGGAGGTTCAGGCCAGGGTGCTTGAAAATGCAGTTTTTGGTGTCGTGAGCAAGTTTCGGGGTCTCCATTTAGGTTGCGTGTTGCGTCGCCATCGTGAAGACCGAAATGCAGTCGAAATTGCAAGTGTCACAATTTTAGGACGCTACACATTTATTTAGTTTGCATTTAGTTGCATATCATACATCATCCTTTGAAAATCAAAAATCCCAAAAACATTGCATAGTGACATGTCTATTGAAACAAGGTTTCAAGCACCAATGATGCAACAAAGTTTGACATATCAACCGACAATGCAATCACAATTATATCCAACCCAACAACAAGGCAATATCGGTCAAACTTATCATGATGATGTAAATCTCCAAATACAAAAACTAGAGGAGAAACTAGCTCAAGAAGAGGAGATATTGGAACAAAGAGTGAAAAACATTGAGAAGAATAGATCACAAATGTCCAAAATGTTTCAAAAAATTCCAGGTCAAAATCCAAAGATTGAGCCAATTGATGTAAGATCTCTTCTTGAACGATCAGACATACCAGCTCTCCTCTCCCAAATAGAGATGATGAAACAATTTCAAGAAAGGAGACAACATCAGTTTCAACATTATGTGCCTCCACAACAAGAACAAGAAGGTGTTTACTATCAATCAGATTTTCAACCAATACAACCAATGGTTCAACCAATTGTTCAACATATACAACCAACACAACCAATGGTCCAATTTCAACAATATGTCCAACCAACTATACAATGTCAACAAATGGTTCAACCAATGGTGGAATATCAATGTCAACAACCACAACCAAACATTCAAAAACAAAGGTTGCAGCACACACCAAGCCAACTTTTGAACATGTCAAACCAATTTGATCAACATCTAGTTCAACACCAAAACATGACATTAGATCAGAACCAAATTCTTGCCAAACAAGTTCAAATTCTAGATACAACTATGTCAAAACCTTGAAAGAAAGGTGGCTTTATTGCAATGATCTTAAGGAAACTACCAAGTGAGTTCTTTGAGGAAGATCAAAATAATACACTTATGTCTAGCAATGCCTCATCCCCCCATAAACAAATTGACTCTCCAGTAGCATCTATCCCTACACCTTTAGAAGTTTCCCAAGAATCTTCTATATTGTCCTCATCAAATAATACACCCAAGGATGCAATTATCCAAGAGCTATCCATAATTGATTGCCAAGATAATCCAATTCATGATGCACATCCTTGTCATGTTTCAGAAATACAAGACCCAATGCCATCATGCACTTTATTGCCATTACCTGTTTTAGAGGACCCCCTTCAAAGTCCCTCTTCCTCATGTTCAAGCATTGATTCCTTGCCAGAATCCATCACAAATGTTCAAAGTGCATTTCCTTCATACCAAAGCATTGATTCCTTGTCAGAATCCCCCAGGCATATCCAAAGTCCATCCCCATGTCAAGAGGATAATTTAGAGCACAAAGAAATGTGTCTTGAAATAGATCAAGATCAAGATCCTGAAACCTTATCATCCCATCCAATTGTTGACCAGGACCCCATGTTCCCAAACACTCAGGACGATTCCCCTATTCTTGTCCATCCTATCCAAAATCCTATTGACACTCCATTCCCTGAGCAGGATCAAGATATCCTAGTCCATCCAATCCCAAATGATCCCCTTCCATTTCAAGAACACAATATCCTTAAAAATCCCATTGACATTCCAGATATCCCTTCCATCTTTTCTGATGATTCCATTAAAAGTCCAGAGCAAAGCAACTTTAAAGAGGATTCCAATGATCTTCCTCCTTGTCAAGATCAAATTATTCCTTTAAATCCTCCACAAGATCCTCTTGTTCCTCCATCTCCTTATCTTAATGCTCCATATACACTCCAAGATATCACTTATTTTGATGATCCTATTATTTCTCCCATTCCATCTCTTGAAGAATCTGTCATTGAACCATGTCCACTACATGATCCTAATCCCCTTCATGATTCTAACATGTCAGTGCAAGATGTTCATGAACCCTTGACATGCATAATGGGTTCTTCCACTTTGGTGCAATCCGATCCACTTCAAGATCTCATTATTTCTCTCATATCATATCCACCTCATAATGGGCTCGCATCTTCTTGCCAAAGAAAAGAGTACCCTATTAGTCAAAATATTGATAAAGGCAAAGGGGTAGAACTTCACAAGCAAGAACCCCTTCATATCAAAGAGTATACTAATGGTCATAGCTACAGAACTCACACTCAAGGTGTTGGTATCCCTTCAAAGTCAAAATCCAAATGTCCACCTTCCCCATCATGGCTTCCATCCATTCTAGGTCCCTATATCCCTCCATCTCCTATGCAACATCAGAAAAGGCACACATCTTGGAGAACCTTCCATCCATCCCACATGCCTCCATATCATTCCCATCCACACCAACATTCATTCCAACTTCCAAGCAATTTGGATGCCAAGTATAAGCATCATAAATCTAGCAATCCACATGTATTCAAGGATCAACATGTCCAATATAATCGACATGTCAAAACAAAGAACAAATTGATCTATAAAGAAAAAGAAATTTCCAAAAGGCCACAAAGTCCCACTAAGCAAAGTAAAGAAAAAGTCAAAATATATATGGGTTCCTAAATCCCTTGTGCAAGCAATGCACTCGAAGGAACCACAAAAGCATGAAAAATCAAAAACCATGTGGGTCCCTAAGCAGCTCCTTGAAGCACAAAAGCCTAAAGAAACATCCAACTTGGCATCCAAAGTTGCTATTCCTCCATCCAAACCTCTCAAATCTATTCCTCCATCACCTTCATCATCCATTTTGGGCCCTTATGTCCCAAAATCCCAAGCTATTCCTCCATCCAAATCTCACAATTTGAGATCCGTTTTTCCTCCATCAATCCACCACCCATCAAGGTGTGTGCCAATGTCGATCTTGCCTTCATTTCCATCCACTGAATCCCAATTCTTCTAATACCCTATCCATTATCCAATGCATATTTTCCATCCTTCCATCCCTTTGATCCAATCCTTTGCATAAATCCTTGCCTTAATTTCATCTCTTTTTCCATGTCCTTATCCTACCAACATCTTTGAGCATCTTTTTAAAGGTCATGGTCCATTTTTTTTCAAGGCTACTATCCAAACAAAAAGATGTTTGAGGCCTTCTTCCATCCCCTATCATGTGTCCATCTTCTATTGAAAAAGTCAAAAATACAAAAAAACAAAAAGTGAAAAAAAAAAGTAAAAAAAAAAAAAAAAAAAAAACAAAGAAAAAAAAAAACCAAACAAAAAAAAAATTAAAAAAAATTGAAAAATGTCCTGAAATAAACCAAAAAAGTCTTAAAAATTGAAAAATGTCCTGAAATAATCCCTAAAAAAATCAAATAATGTCCTTAAAAAAATCCCTAAAAAAATCAAATAAAAGTCCTGAAAAAATCCTTAAAAATCAAATAAAGTCCTGAAAAAAAAAAATGAACAAAAAAATTGTAAAACATCGAAAAGCAAAACAAAAACAAAAAACAAGCATTTTGCAATAAATGATCCCTTTGTGCATAGACAGATTGCTGAGCATACATCCAACGACAATCAATTCAACACTGTGCTTTCCTGAAATCATGCATTAATAGGTGAGATTTTTCAATCAAACCAAACATTCAAACTGATCTAAACTATCATATCAATCGAATATCAGCATCAAAATCATTTGTCTTTATTCCTATTATCATAAGTCTTATACAGGGTGTGGTATACTCGAAACCAGACTGTGTCCTATCTTAGACGGGGTATCGCATGTCCTGAAACTAGACAGCATGATCATCCTATCAGCACTTTCAACTTTTGACAATGAAGATCAAGATGTTTGTTTGATTTGCTTGCATTTGTGCATCTTATCTTTTTATTGATTTATCTTTGGCTTCAATCATGTTCCTATGTTGCTCGATGATGTCACTGAGTGATTTAGAGTGATCGGGGTGGTTCATGGTCCGTTTATTTCTTTTTGTTGTTTGTCTGCGATGTGTCTGTCTTTTGCAAAAAGGGTTGCATTCCATCTCTAGCCTTCAATGCCATGATGCTCTGCATCCGCTTTGCTACATTAAATAAAGGTTCTCACCTACTTCTGTGCATTACTGAAAGCAAGTTTTTCTTCATCTCTAACTATCCTCTGTTTGATTTCTTCTCACTCACATTTTTTCCGTCAGTCCGTTTAATCTGTTTGCTCCTATCATTTTCTATCATTCTTATCGATCAATTGGCCTCTTTTCTAGATGTTTCCAGCCAATTCCTCGAGGGGGCATGCATATGTCATTATCATTGTCTGGGGCATTTTCATTATTGTTCTTTGAAACAACGCTTAGAATCGCATTGTCTCAAAGAGGGGCAAAATGTAGACACCTAAAAATGGTCAACGCTTGCGGAGTCATACTTTAACATTTGCGCATTGCCTTATTTTAGGTTTTTTTGCGTCGCATTAACATTTATCCTATGTCACGCACTTGGTCTTTATCATTTGTGAGCATCGAGTCATTCTTCTACATTCTTCATTCATCTTGTCTTCGAATTTGGTCTTGTCGACAACAATCTTCAGTCATGATTTTGGTCGATTTTTGTCCTTGTCAATCTTGTCATATTGTGATCGATTTGTCATCGATCCTTGTCCTTTTCAATCATGTCAATTTGGTCAATTTGTCATTGATTTTTGTCAACCAATCTTAATCAAATCATTTATCAACACTGGTCATTTATCAATTCAAAATCATGATCGAATCGATATCAACTATCCTTTGTCAAGACCTAATTGTCATCTTTGCATTGCTAATTCATCTCTTTAGGGTTTCATGATTTAATCATTTAACCTTGTTTGTCATTTCTCTCTCTAGGATTAATAAATTATTTATTTATCCTAAGTCTTCTTGTCACAATTAAATGTTTATTTAATTGGCTAATTAATTTCCTCCTATTTTTGTAAATTAATTAATGAATGAGAAATTATTAATTAATTTACCTATTTTTCATCAATTTCCTAATTTCCAAGTCATTATTTCCAATTTAATTTTCTAATTTCTCCTAAATGTTTATTTCTATTTCAAAATCTTGTTATAAATCCTTGCATAGCAATTTGTCATAAATTGTCATAAATCCTTGCATAGCAATTTGTCATAGACATGTCATAATTTTGCTATTCTTGATTTGAATTTCCATTCGAATCACTATCATGCTAATTTGTTCATCTCTCCAATTTGTTTATAAATTGGATGAATTTCTTCAATCAAAACCCCCAATTGATCATATTTTGAACCCCTAATCAGATTATCAAATTTCTAATCAATCACGCTTCGAGTACTTTTGAGCAATTTTCTTACCTACTTGCTTTCAATCATGTATGTGCACTTGTAGGTGAAATCCACAACCAAACTATTTGAAGAGGAAAGAAGGATAATGGAGCCGCATGAAGGAAGCATTCATATCCATGTTTGGTTTGCATAGTATTTACTTTTGAATGTTTTATCTTTATGTCTCTATTGAGTGTTGTTTAGGATAGATCATTGCAATGAGCTTTCGTGATTGAGCTAATGATTAGTATTTTTATATTTTTTGTGATGATTTCCTATTTCCTAACATACAGAAACAAGATTATCATGTGAGCCAAAATCAATAATCAACTTACATATCTTACCCTTACTCAAGCATTGTGTCCTAAAGATGGATACCTGATTTGATGTTTGCTACTGCAATTTACCTCTTCTGATCATAAGAAAATCTCCCTCTATTATAGGATAGGCTTTCAATGGTTCTTTGTCTTCTTTCTTGTCTTGTTCTTCACATGTCAAATGAACTCTTCTATATTTGCCTCTATCAACTTCATCCCATTTAGGACATTTGAAAGATGGATGTCCAACTTCATTACAATGGTAACACCTACCTGTGAATACATGTGATTCTCTTCCACTACCAAATCTACCTCCTCCTCTATAACTATAACCACCTCTTTGTTCTGATGTAGAATCTTTGTCCTTATTGTCTTGTCCTTGTGATTCATTTGCAGACCTTCCTCCTCTTCCTCTCATGGATCCTCTACCTCTTGTACCTCCTCGTCTCTCTTGTTTTCTCTTCAACTTCTCCTCAACCCTTATTGCACGTTGGAAACAATCTCCCAATGTCTGTGGAACATTCAACCCAATCTCATCCTGCAAATTGTATCTCAGCCCATTCAAATACCTTGCCACCTTTTCATCTTCATCCTCTACTCCTCCTCTAATGCTCAATTTGTGAAACTGCTCTGTGTATGTCATCACATCCATGTCTCTTTGTTTTAAGTTTTGCCTCATCCTCTTTATTTGTATAGCAAAATCAGATGGTAGAAATTGTGCCTTCATCATTGCCTTCATTCTCTCCCAACTTGTGATCTTATTCAATCCTCTTGCTGTCCTCTCAGCTTGCATACCACTCCACCATGTTAATGATGTTCCCCTCAACTTTGCCTTTGCAAATTTCACCTTCTTGTCATCATCCGTGTCTTCCAACTCAAAGTAGTTTTCTAAGGCCTCTATCCACCCTAGCACTTCCTCACTATTCATTCTTCCCTGGTAAATAGGTAAATCAACATGTCCTTTCATTACTCCACCTTGTACTACCTTTAGTAGTCTTACCAACCTCTTCTCTTCAGGGTCTACTATCTCTTCCCTATGCTCTTCATGCCTACTTCCTTCATTATGTGAGTCAAGATGCTCATTGTTTTCATCCACCCTAGGTTGTTCTCTTACCTTCTCTAAGGATTCTATCCTTGCAGATAGTTGCACTCTCTCCCTTCTCTCTCTTTCTCTTGCTGCTTCAAGTTCTCTCTTTTCCCTCTTCTCTCTTTCAAGGGCTTCCTTCAACTCTTCAATTTCCCTAGCCATTTGATTCTTCGGTGCCATCTTGTCAAAACCTTCCCAAAGAGATCTACTCACTACTCTGATACCACTCTGATGCAGAGGGTTAGGGGTTTTAGGTGATTTCAAGAAAATATGTTTTCAAATGCTTCACACTCCTTGCAATTACCTAGTGTTTCCAAGGCACCTTAATGGTTTTAAAAGGGCAAATCTCAAACCACTCTCCACAATGACTCCTAAGGTTGTTAAACACCTATTCCAACCCAATCCAACAAGATTCAACTAGTTTCAAAGGTTCAAGTCTTCACCATGCTCTTAAACCCCACTATGTCTGCTACTAGCCCTAGAGCCCCAATTAGGCCACCTAAGGCTGAAATAAATTGTTTTCTCCAACTTTTCCCAAATAACTCCAAAAAAAATAAAAAATTTCAGACACCCTTTTTGGCTTACTACAACATATCAAATATTGAGGGTAGGTTGTTTTGGACCGTGCCTTTGCTGTCCTAAGACTGAGACAAATTTGCTTGCCAAAAACCCAAGTTTTACAAAGAAAGTGTAAGAAATAATTCTTCCCAATATTGAAACTCTCAACAGTGTTTAGTTATGCCTCAAAACTAAGTAATATCCAATAAAATTGGTTCTATGTGCTCTTTTAATGTGCAAACCCCAAAACCCTCACCATTAGGTTCCAAAACCGAGGATTTTCTAATTAAGACCTTTCCAATCACTTCCATGGCTCATTCAAAGTCCCTACACCATCTCCTTGGTCATATTAACCAACTTCAATCATCAAACTACCCTCTCCAAGAGGTAGATCTTCTGCTGCTATAAGTTTGCTATGCTTCCTACTCACTTCTCCCTCATCAAACTCATGGTGTACACCTGTTAAAACACACTTCCTACAAATTTTTTGGTTAGGATAATAATTTACATGTTAGATAGAGCCTCCTCTATGAGAAACAGGACCTTACATACATAGAAGGGCTCCAAATTGCATTTTGGGCCTTCAATGCCAATGACACAACCTAGAAATGAAAGGTACAGTCAGCACTAAAATGAAAAGTCTGATCAAAACCTTCTATAAAAGAATTCAAATAAACATTTAACACTTATCTCTAAATTCCTACTTCATCCACCATGAATATACAACACTCCCAATCAATAAATCATCAAAAAAACCAATGGAAATGCAAGAAAAACTACTTTTTTTTATTGCTTTTACTGTTCTGTCCGTACCAGATCCGTACAATGCATCAAAACCCACCAAAATGACATCAAAATGCTTTATAATATCTCCCATAACCAACCCATACAGTTATTTTTCATTACAAATGCTTAAACTAACAAATTTGTCTTTTCCCTCCAAAATGACACTAGCCACTATTTTTTGAATTTTGAATTTAAAACTCTTATGAAATGGACTTCTACCCAACCTAATGACTTATAAAGGATCAAAATGGTTTATCAAATAGGTCTAAACACCTTTGAGACCCTTCCCAATTCTATATCCATGAAACCCTATATTTGGTCCTATGGCCTTATTAGGTCCATTAGGACAATTAATCATTACATTAGGATCATTACAATAAAATGCCATAATTGGATTCAAGACATCATATTTGAGTCTATTAGACCCATACACCTTATTTTCATGCTTCCATGATGTCCTCCAAGTTGTCTTCATGCCTAGTGCTCCTGCACCACCAACCAGTAGTCATACAACGCTTCCATGTGCCGGTTCACCTTGAACAAGCACACCACTTCACTTTGGCACAAATGCCGGTTCACAGTGTTATACCGGTTCTCACATATGCCGGTTCATACCTCTTCAACATATTGACATCAATGAAAACATACAATGTCATTATGGCCACATACTGGTTCACATAATGCCAACAAAAATAAGACCTACACTATTGTTTGAAGATAATTTTTTTCAATAAGCATGTTGTTTCATCCATAACTTAGGGTTTGACATGTTTATGCATCAATATTTCATAGGAAAGTTGATATTATTGTAGTTTATAAAATTAAATCTTATTTTTTGACAATCAAAGACTTCTAAAACAAGTAACATGACCTATCACCTATATAAGTCATATCTCTTTATGCATTAAGGTGTTTGTGAGTCAGACATAATTTAAGGATTTTGTATATATCATCACAAGAAACTACATAAATCTATTCATAAAAAACACACAAAAAAGCATATTTGATGAGGAAAAGCACTTATTTTATTGAAGGTGCTCACAATTTTATACAATTTTGAAAATTGAATTCTTTCTTCAAAAACTCTTACAAAATGCCCTATTTTTTTATTATCATAAGTGAGTTATAAAGCTAGTTTCTCTTTAAAAATTTTATAAATAAGTAGAAAGAGCTTATAACCTCTATCCTAGGCATCCTATATCTCTTAGCATAGTAGAGATTACTAGACAAAATTTAAGACAAAATTAAATTTAATGAACCTAGCCTTGTGCTACAAGTTTGACTTCTTCTTGGATAGCTAGGAACTAATTCTCCTTATTTAGCTCCTTATAAATCTCCAAGCATGTTCATTGTAGAATGTCTTCTAAATGTCTTTGACTCCAAAATATCTCTCTACTAGATCCTTTTTTGCTTGTTTGACCCATGGATTCTTGGCATGTTCGTTAACTACTCTTCTAGATGTTTGGCTAGTTGTGTTGATTTACTCTTCAAAGACCTTAAAATTGCCCCTAGATTTATTCTTCAAAATCCTATATACCTATATGATATCTCCAACCTATTCAAGTACCTTTATATGTTAATAGGTCATATGCTCAGATTAATGGTTTTTAAGTTGGAAAATTCTCTTTGTGGCCTATGGAAAGAAATTGGATCATTCAAAACCTCCAAAACTACCTCAAGTTCACTTTTAATGACCTAAAACTACTATGTTGCCTTCTTCATATTCATTGTGGAACTTGTTCTTGAAAAAGAAGGCTATCATTTTTTTTCTCTTTCATGATGTATCTCTTTAACTATGTATTGCAAGGCCTTGGACATCTGCTCATATTATTGTTAGTATTGTTTTATATGATGATCGATCTATTTGTTTATCTCTTCTCGCTATGATGCTTTGTTCATATATCCATGTGCATTAGTTTTTCTTCACATCTTGATGTATATTGTTGTCTAACACTAAGAAAATTTATTCGTTGTGCCTTGCACTTTCTCTTAAAAAATATTACACAAAGGATTACAATTAGATATAGTTAAAATATTCAAAATAAATTACATAACTAAGAAAAATTACTTACTTTCCATTTGTACTACTTGTGTAAAAAAATACAAATTAGATTACCATTTCCCCATGTCTAACTTAAAAAATCCCTAATGAGGCAGTAGATGGACTGGGTGCAAGCCCCTATGTGGCTTTTGTTCTTGCCTCTACCTTGCACATGATTTTCCCTTTTGGTGGGGTCCAAAGGCTTTTTGGAGTTTGCGGTAGGGTTTGTGAGGGGTGCAGTCGGCTTGGTTTTGGGGGGCTTTTCTATTGGTGTGGTACCTTCTCTTCCTATGTGGAGGGGTGTGGGGTTGGTTTTGCTTCTGATCCTCTCTGTGTCTGTGGTGATGTTTGGTCCCCTATGGTAGGATTTTCTTGCAAGAGAGGTGCTCTACTATTGCTACCTTGCACTAGGTATGGGGGCTTGGTCCTCTCCATTTCAGAGGTTGGACTGGGGTTTGTTTTCTTTCTGGATTCATCTTTTTGTTTTCTTTCTCATGGGATGGTTGTAGAGGGATCTTCTGAGGTGATCCCAACTCCTATTGAGGTGGAGTTGAGTCTTGCCTATCTTCCCATGAGTAGATGCATGGAGAGGTTTGGGATGGTTGTTTTCCTCAGACTTTCTGTTTGGGGTTTTTCTTTCTTGGTTCTGGGACCCAGGTTAAAACCCAACACTTTGGGTTTGGGGATCCTTCCAAAACCCCATGGGGTGGATGTTTTTGGCCTTGAAAGCTTTATGATAACCCTTGTTTTCTTTTTTCAGAGGATGGGTCCTTATGTCCATCTTTGTCATGGCTCCATGCCTTGATTTTTTTGGCTGGTTAATCTGCATCTTGGTGTTTTTCTGGTCATTCATTTTGAGGCGGTCATGTCTTCTATGGAGGGGGAGATGGATGTGGCTGGAGGAGACCGTACTCCTATTGAGGTGGAGATGGATGTTGCTTGCTTTGTCTAGGACTACTGGTTCGTGGTGGTTGTTTATGCTGAAGGTTTTGGGTGCCTTGGTAAAACCCTATCAGGTTGTGGGAGCCTTCAAAAACCCACTTTCATGGTTGAGGGATCCTAGAAAAACACTTTGTTCTCTGGTTGTGGGAGCCCTTATAAACCCACTATTATGGTTGAGGGAGCCTGGAAAAACCCTATGTATTGTTCTCTTTCTAGGGCTAGGCTGAATGCGGGCAGTTTTCAAGGGCCTAATCTAGTCAGTCTTTGTTTTTGGGTAGGATCAAGTTTTGCTGATGATTTGTTGAGGATTCTGATTCAGGTTAAGGGTTCCTGGGAAAACCCTGTTGGTTGGGTGAGGATGACAGTCATACCCTCATTCTCTATCTTCGAGATCTACTAGTTGTTTTAGATCCATTGGTTCTGCTAGCATGGTTTGTTTTGTTCTATCCTTGTAATCTGGTTGGCATCTGTTTAGTGTTGGTTGTTGGATGTCTTTGATCTATTTGCTTGCAGCATCCCATTGTTAGTACCAAATCCGTGTAAAATCCGAGGGTTTCAAGTCCCTTCAAAACCTATTGTATGGGGTTTCTGGTCCCCTCAAAACCTGTTTATCCTAATCAAAAACAATATGTATAGTGTTTTATTTTAAGTAAGACTAAACATTTGAGAGAATAATTCTTTATTATGAATTTTTGAAACAAAATTATCATATATAATCTATAAAAAAGATTTTGTTTAACTAAAAAAAAAAAAAAACTTGAAAAATATTCTTTTATTTGTTCTCTATAACTTAATCTTTGGAATAATCTATTTCACCTATCAAGAAAATTTAATCATTTACACAATACCTAAAATAGATTCTTTATAATATGTATATATGAAAATGAACTCTCTCTCTCTCTCTCTCTCTCTCTCTCTCTCTCTCTCTCTTCTTGAAGTTAATAATGCAAAATTTTATATAATTTTTGAATTGCGATAATTGCATAGAAGATGTCTCAATAATAAACACATGTACTCAATGCAATCAAATTTTTATGTTAATCATCTTCGTATATTGTAAAAACATTTTGCACAACTTGCTGGTTTAAATTAAGTTGTATTTGTTCATATTCAATTTTTTCCACATTTAAAGATCAATTCACTTATATTGTAAATTATTACTCCTCACAAAAGCAATTTTCATTTCTTACATCTTTTCCCTGCCCTCCAATATATTACCCAAAGTAAATCTTTCTATGAACATAACCATTTCATCTCTTTTGAATAAATGCTGATTTATTTAAATTGAAAATTTGAACTAATTCCCCATTGAAATTTATAAAGATAACATAACACCAAATTATCCGTAAACATTTTCAAATTTGATGTGCACCATCAAGTCCCGAACAAAAGTGATAGGCTAAACACAATAGACATCAGAATTGATTAATAAATATGGTCAAAGTGAATTCTCGTGTCTGGATAAATAGTACGCGTAAACAGTTGGTAAACGACGTGTGGACTGTACTAAATTAGAGCGTGACAGATTCGCTGTGCCGACAAACTCCCTAACAGCCAATCCACATACCGACACTATTGCAGTCGTGTGTTTAAGTCCCATCGACGTTTTTGTCGATTTTATTTCAATTGCAGTCTAATTTAGCAACATATCAAGAAAACTCACAATGAAGGTCAAATTCTTGAGAATATCGTTCGGATCAGCTATTTTTGAATATGCAGGCACCAAATTCCTCAGTCGACGCCCATTTATTTCCATATACAAGGAAATAGTAAGAGCCTAGTCATGTTCCGCCCAAGCACAAACACTAGCAGTCATGGCAGGGGACTTTCAGCAAACAACAGAGCAAACGGCTGTGCAAGATGTAAGTACTCCTTACTCGTTTTTCTGGTTATACAAGTAAATTGACTCAGAACATTGGTTAACCGTTTGAAGTTTAAGTAGAACCATTGTTTATAATATCCACTCTCTTTGCACTGATGTGCAATTCAAGTGTCAAAACGGAAGAACAGAGAGGGTGTGGGCATCAGAATGCGCATGGATTCAGCACCCAAACACGACGGAGATCTTCAGAATTTGTCTCCAAGAAAGTACGGTGCTCTTACTAACATCGAGGGCATTAATTATTCACGACTTCCATCTGGAGAGCAGCAGCAAAAGGAGGATTGGCGCACCTTCAGAGCTCGCCTGGTTAGTGCAAATTCCAGGGTAGTTTCTGGTCAAAAGCAGAAGCCGAGGAATTTTAATAGTGCAGAGTGGGCTCATGAGATCAAAAACATAGAAGAGGGATGCGTGTTGGTGGCTACCGAGGAATTGAAAAACCGTCCTCTCCTTTCAGAGGTTGTCATTCTCGTATTACAGTGGCCGGTTAACTCTTCGGCCTGCAAATTGATTGTGTTGAACAAGATGTTTCCTTATGACATTAGCTCAATGGATCTTGTTGACCCAATGTTAAGGAATTTACGTCTTCCTGCGTTTATGGGAGGGCCTGCAATGGGAGGTTTGGGATTTGGATCCAAATTTCATGTTTTGACAAGAGAGAAAGGAGTTGCAGGATTCGAGAGCATTCTGCCGGGGTTGTATGTGGGGAACATTGGAGTGGCTTTGCAGAGCGCCATGAGCAGCGATGTTGCCATGAGATTGTATTTGGGGGAGGTTGAGTTGGAAAAGAGACATTTGACAGCTCAAGTGCAGGCATTCGGATGGTGGAAAATCGTAGCTTGTAGTAGAGATGCTATTTTTAGCACTATTTTTAATACGGCTCAAATGTGGCGACATATAAACGACCTACTAGCTACGTAAGAAATCTTTAAAAGTGTTTGAAGATTGCCAATAACTTGATGAAGATAAGAGTAATCAGATTGTTAGCTTTTTAGTCAAGATCTATAGGAGAAGATCTGATATTTAATGAAGTTTAGAGATAATTTAAGACTGCTGTTTTTTGGTCTCTTATACTGTTTAGTCTGTGGACATCATTAGAATCATTCATTCATTCATGCAATTAAATGTTGCGATCAAGATGGTTTTCTTAGATATAAAATAGACTTTCCTTGTTCAAATTGATGATGCATTGTTTAATACAGAGAACATTCTTCATAATTATGACTCATAAATTTCACAGTTGAATGAGTCGTTCAAAACCTAGACCCTTCATAAATTATATGATTGAATGATTTGCTTAATAGTTTTAAGTTTATGCATTTAACAAGATTTGATTTTGTAGGATTAAAATTTTATGATAATTTAATAATTTTGATTCAATATTTGAAAATTAAATAGAAGTTAGTTTTGATTTTATAAGGTGATGTTTATGTTTTTAGATGATCATATTTTATTAGTTTGTTTTGAAAGTTAAGTTGGTAGAAAAATTAATTGTTATGTCTAATGTTTGTATAGTTAGAGGAATTTATTTATTTTTTAAGAAGAAAATAACCAATTTTTAAATTCAATTTTGGGTCTAATGAGAACCACACAAAACTTTAAGGCAATGATCTTGTCTTCCCCGTGATCAAGAAAAATAGAAAAAAAAAAAGGAAGCGATTATAGTATTAACTTTATACCTTTCTAATTCCATTAAGAAAGCATCCCAAGCACCATCTTGATCATGACCTCCAAAAGAAATGGTGAAATTTGTTTTGGGGACATTTTTCATTCTCATATTTTAAATAACTCCTCTAGAAGCAATCTACCGCTTCTTGGATTGGAGACATACCATCAACTCCATTAATTCTACAAAAGATTATTTCATTTTCTGAACAAGAACCGTCTCCTTTTCTAATGTTGGAAATATGAACAAACATAACTGTTTGCATTCCCCAAAGCTATCCCTAGTAGAATTGTGGTCCATCCAGAGGTACTTCACACATGCATGAGAAATAATTAACAAGCAATTGTGAGAGTGAATAGTTATTTATACCTCTCTGACATGAAAATACTCAGAAGAGCCCACACTACCACATTTTTTAATACATCTCTAACTCATTAGCAGCCATATTATCCAAAATGTGTGTCTCCTTATTTACCTCCCCATACACATAGCTACATTAAATTCTTCAAATTTATTTATCATTTCCAATCTGTATTTTATTCCACTATTAGGCTTCCAATTACTTAGCTTATCCACTTGAAATCCTCTTCATGATTTCTTTTTAATACTAAGATTTGGACCTTCTTGTAGACTATGCCAAAAAATTTGTAACTAAACTTCATTATTTGTGCCAATAGATAACGGGACACTTGCCTATTTCATTACCTTCATCAGACCTTCTTCTAGACCATGCCAAAAGATTTGTAACTAAACTTCATTATTTGTGCCAATAGATAATGGGACACTTACCTATTTTGTTACCTTCAATAATTTTGAATAGATAAATTATCCTAGACTATATAAAATTCCCTATTGAAACCCTGCCAAAATTCATTTTAATCTAACCCTCCTCAAGGACGTCCACATTGTATTCATCCTAGACTTAACATTAGAATTAACTTTAGAAGCCCCATGGATAGAGTAATAATGAGACCATACCATGGATTTCTTATCACACCATCCCAAGATGTAAATTAATTATTTTTCAAATATTGGTTCCTTACTACATTATTCATGAATTCTACAATTGCAATTTCTAGCTTCCTTGAGAAGGATCTCAAATTCATTGCCTTGTCTGGGAAAAATCTTTTGTTTCTCTATTCTTAAGTTCTCATACTACAATGGATAGAGTTGAACTTTGTACTCTTATGAACAACAACTCTTATAAAGGACTGGCCAAGAATTAAAAAGAGACTTAATGTAATGATGGAGTGGGCTAGGAAAATTAACCTTCCTTATAATCTAGGATGAATGGATCAAGAGTGATGGAGATTTTTCATCACTTGAACACAATGAAGGGATCGAGTTTCAAAGAATCACATAAATGGAGAGAAAGAGTTAGAGGAAAAAAAAAGAACAGAAAAATGCAAGGGAGAAAGAATAGATTGTGAAGGGAAGTCCAAACGTTTATGAAGAAAGGAAGGGAAATAATATGAAGTCATTGCGGCTTGATGGAGGTTTTATCAATGCAATTCATACTTATGCAAGAGGACAATGCTTAATATGGGGCTTGATGGAAGTTTTATCAATAACAAGGTTTTCAACAATCAAACTTAGCGACGTCTTTTTTCAAAAACCTATAGAAATGTCAAATAGAAAACCTTTAACTAATAATACCAACTTCTACTATAAAAAAAGGATTTTTTCGATAGTCTTCTAAATTCACCTATCCTTGGAAAAGTGTAGAGATGTGATGGAAGTTTTTATAATGAACATTACTTTTATCTAACTTCAATGCAGTTTCAAAGGAAAAGGTAGATCGTGTAGCTATTAAAAATGTTCATCCCTATCCCTTTATGGAGATTCTAAATTACTGTGTTATTAGAATCAAATACCCAATCAATAGCTTTTACCATATTGTGAGTATTTCTTTCCAGATACTTTAGACACTCTACTAAGTAGCTCTTAGTGATCTAGTATTAGATTTCTTATATGTTTTTGAAAACTCCTACATAAGACTATCACTTTTATTACTCTCTTAACGATTCATATTTTTAAACACTCTCGTCTATTCCTTGAAACTTTTCGACTAGCATTCACCCTTTCCATGCAATAATTTCCTTCGCATTCCTTATTAATATTTGAAAGGTAACTTTGAAAGGATCTATAGAAACTACCACAACTTATACAAGACCATTTTGGATGTTTGTATTCAAGATGTGTCTAGAGGTCAATAATATTAGACAAGAGAATTGAGATCTTCTTTGAAAAGTCTTATATTATCTTTTGATATCACTATATACCCATGAATATGTCTATTTTCTTAAAACATATACTCCTCCATGCTAAGGAAGATGCAAATAGGGGTTTAAGATAATGCTACTTTGAAGCCAACACATATCCAAAGCTTGAATATTGGAACTTCATTTCTAGAAGGATTGATTTCTTCCTCATTCTCTTGATGCCTTGTTACAAAGTCTTCAAAATTGAAAACCTCTATGAAAACCTTAAAAACTACCTTCAAACATCTACAAGTCTCTTCAAAAACCTTTCAACTTAACCTATTTTCTTAAAACCTTACGGATCTCCATCTCTTGATTGAGCTACAGAATATAATAAGGAATGCATGATTTCTTCCATGTACCATGCAAGAGGAAAACTTAGTTTGCTGCAAGGAGTCCTAATAATAGAAACCAAAAATCCTAACGATGAACAACATCAGACTTAATGACTCCTTTACTCTAAAACTCATGACCAAAAAACTAAAAATAGCTAATCTCATATTTGAAAAAGTGTTCCTTCCATGATGATTGCACTATTTGGAAAATTTGAGGTATCTGAGGCATGAGAAATTCATTTGTTTGACCTTTTGACCATTGACAAGGAACCCTTTTGTGGATTCTAAGGTGAATTTAGAAAGTCTATGCATTAAAAGAGAACATGGGACATAAACACATGACACTTCAAACAATATTGAAATGAGATACATGATGACACGAATCTTAAGAAGATATGACAAAACCTTGTCTACAACCTTTTTTATGATGCATGAAACCTCCAAATTTACCTAAAAAATTGAACGTGACAGATTCGCTCGGCCGACGACCTCTGTAATAGCCAATCCACATACCGACTAGCCTATTTAAGTCCCACCGACGTATTTGTCGATTTTATTTCAATTGAAATCTAATATAGCAACATATCAAGAATACTCACAATGAAGGTCAAATTCTCGATGGTATCGTCCGGATCAGCTATTTATGAATATGCATGCACCAAATGCCTCAGTCCCATATGCAAGGAAATAGTAAGAGCCTTCATAAATTAAATGATTGAATGATTTGCTTAATAGTTTTAAGTCTATGTATTTAACGAGATTTGATTTTGTAGGATTATAATTTTATGATAATTTAATAATTTTGATTTAATATTTAAAAATTAAATAGAAGTTAGTTTTAATTTTATAAGGTGTGGTTTATGTTATTAGATGATTATATTTTATTAATTTGTTTTGAAAGCTAAGTTGGTAGAAAAATTAATTGTTATGTCTAATGTTTGTATAGTTGGAGGAATTTATTTATATTTTAAGAAGAAAATAACCAATTTTTAAATTCAATTTTGATTTTTCTATTGCCTAGAAAAAAAATTCACATTTGTGAAAATTGACAATTATGAAGGCCAAAAACTAAAATTATTTGTAATCTTCTCCTTCAATTCTATATTTTCAATTTTCAAACAAAGTAGATTACTTTGATAGATCGCATTTTTTGTTTGGAAAAAATTTAGTTGTTTGTAGAAATTTTCCTCTCTCCAACAATCATAAAACATGTGGAAATATGTACATACATTAAAACATAACAAATGGTAGTTTTTTTCTAATTATTGAAAAATGTCAAGTGCATAGAGTGAACTAGAGACTTATGGCTTTGTTTCTAATAATTGGAAAATGTTGGGTTTTTGGCTTTGCATTCGGCTGCAATAAAGAACTATGGCTTATGATTTGGATGTAATGTTAAGTTGAATATGAAGTATCAGATTCTAAAGTTTTAGAGGATTTGGTCAAGCAGCCATAGAGTATGAGATGATGGAGTGTTCACTATGTTAGTTGGTTGATTGTGTTTATGTTGTGGTAGAATGTGCTAGAGGATTTCAACATGTGCTAGCTAGAGGAAGTGTATGAAGATAGTTTGGGACTAGTTGAATCTATGTTGGGTAACACATAGTGTGTCCCCATTCTTGGACATAGCATGTTGGCTTTCAACTGATCCGACTACATGTTTCTTGATGATTGGATTAAAAAATTTGTTTGTGGTTAACTTGTGGATATTGCAATTATGTTCTAATTTGACATGGGAAAGTGATTAGACTTGTAATACATATATATTGTTATTCTTGATCATTCCATATGGGTTGAGAAGGCAAGGATGAGTAGAATTGATAACTAGAAAAATTCGTTCAAGTTGTCTATTCAATTTAGGTGAAGTGTGTGAACTCATGTGAAGATCTCATGCACATTGTGGGATTGTTCTAAAGTTGATCAAATTAGGAAGGTGTTGAGGGTTCATCCTTGAAGGTCCACAATTTGATATTGTTGTCTCGTATGCTTAGTTGATTCTTAGATTTTGAATTAGGGGATTGGTGTCTCCTATAGGTTGGTGCCTACAATTGTATTTGTCAGCTAGTGTCTCTAGTAGGTTGGTTCTTGCTAAATTTTATAGGTTCTTTGATATCTTTTGTGAGGCTAGATTTGGGAAATATAATCAAGTAGTTATTCTTACCATGGTTTCTCTCTTTTTGATTTATATTTTGTGTTAAATTTGTATCAATGTGTGTGTTTCTTCTTTCATAGATATTTTTGGGATGCTTGGAGAAGTTATTAATGATAATTAATGTTGAATTAAATTGAAATTTACATATACCCCCTCTCAATATATATGTGTTCTTAACAATTTGTATTACAGAAGAGTTGCTTGAAAATGTCTTAAAATATTGAGGTAGAATTGGGATGCCACACTTAGTTGTTCAACAAGGCCATTCTTCAAACGAGGCACCACTTTTTGATAGATCCAACTATGAATTCTAGAGACTAAGGAAGGAATCCTATCTGATAAATATAGGGTTTGATCTTTGGAAATCTATTAAATATTTTATGAGATTCCAAAAGGCCCTCCAAGAGATCAAGTAGGAAAAAGAGAATGTGAGACAAATGCAAAATCTAGGAATTCTATTTTATGTGGTTTAAGTAACTTTGAATTTGTGAATATAATGCACTACATGACTACAAAAGAAATTTGAGACAAGATTTACAATATTTATGAAGCTAATGATAAAGTTAAGGAGATAAAAATTTAGACCTACCAAGAGCTATTTGAATGTCTAAATATGATGGATAAATAAAATATTGTCGCATACCTTCTCTCAGTTGAATAAGTCCTTAATACCATAAGAGGAATAGGTGAAGAAGTGAAAGAATTAACGATTGTTAAAAAGATACTCAAATCTCTTCTCTCTAAGTTTGATTCAAAAGTGTGTACAATAGAAGAAGCCAAATACTTGAATATTCTAACTATGAATAAGTTACATGGGACACTAACTACTTATGAAATAATAATTTCAAATGGAAAATGTTCAAGAAATGAGAGAACCTTCAAGGAGTCCATGAAAAAAGAGGATTCAAATTTCACTGAAGATTCACACCCAAAAGAAGCAAACTTTGTGATGAAATTAAAAAAGAGGCTCTGGCAAGTATATAGGTAAGTTATCATTCAAATGTTTCAATTGTAGTAAGATTTGTCACATTGCATCAAATTTCTATTTTAGAACACATAGTAATAAAATGTCACAAGACAAGTGTTGGCTTTCTATTGTCATTGATGTCACCTGACTTTGTGGTCATTGATGTCAACCAGTATAACTGTCATGGATGTAAACCAGTAGTATGTGCAGATGAGGCAAACTGGTATGCAACCTAGAGTCACCGATATTCATGTTGATGTTGGGAGTGAAGAAACCAGTACCCGATGAACAAGTTAGTATACATGTTGGTACTAACCGACAAGAGGATGATCGATAAAGACTATAAAATGAACAGGCCACCAGTATGCTAGTGTGATGTCATCTAGTAGGACTCCTAACAGAAAATTATGTTGTCCCTGGGTGAAGAGAAGATGGAAGAAAGAATGTTGCCTGAGGACTATAAGGAAGTTGCATCTGCCCAATAATAGGGAAGTCACACCATTGGCTAGCATGTGACATAGATCCTCTCCCATTGGTGATTGGCAGGTTGTGAGCCACTATGTATCCAACTCAAATGACCAGATGATATGTGTGAGCCTCCAGCATGTGAGACTAGAGATGTGCACCTGATCAGCAGAGTAAGCAGGTGAGCTACCAGAACAAACAAGGAGTGATGAGTTTGTCACTTTGACAAACCGGCTAAGAGGAGAACTTGTTAGATGAAGGAGAAGGAAAGGTTTAGCTACAGACAAAGAGTGCAACTAGAATGTAGATGCAGATTGGTGCAATGATAGTTGAAGACTGCTTGCATGATGTTATCATGCATATTACCGACATAAAGGCAGATGTCTAGTGTCCACCAGTAAACAAGGCTACTGGTATGCAAGAAAAAGCACAAGCAAAAGGCTATCATCAGATGAAGATGAGCATGCTAATTTGTAAGGACAATGACCAGTCAATATGATACATCGGTAGCACAGAGATGAGAACTGGTATGTGTGATGACCAGGCTGACATGATCCACCGGCACAAGGAAGGTGAAGGTATGAAGGTTAACCGGTAAAGCAAGATATATCGACAGGGTTAGAGAGTCAGTAGGCAATGATAGACCAGTAGTATGAAGCATATATCGGTTGTGTGTTATTGGTCAGTAACCAAGTTAGACCAACATAGTGAGCCAAGGTGGATGCCAATAAAGGTGCCATGTGGAGTCGAAGTGGTGGACATGCATGAAGTGGTACATGGAGTGTGCATCAACGAGGTTGTTACAGAGTCATTTGACATTAAATACAGACCCTGTAAATCAAGGGATGTGTTGCAGAGGTTTGCGGTTCGAGGAAGGTCGAACAAAGGTGATCGATGGAATGCACTGTCTCGATGCAGAGTGTTTGGGTGCAGATCAAAGTAGGTGATGCAAACTGCTAAAACATTTATTGTGATGCCCGATTGCTTGCAGGTTGTCGATCTTTGTGCAAAATGAGATCTAATTGGATCCGATACTCCTCATGATCTATGGAAGAAACCCTTGCACACCAAACATTTGAAGTTTCATTTGACAGGAAAGCTCAACTATAAGTATGCAGATAGAAGACCGGATTTGATTGATGTTGCCATAAGGTGTGATTCCAGTTGAAAGAAAAGAGTCGATCTAACTGTCAGAGTGAAACAACTGTGCATTTTGAGGTGCAAGCGGATAAAGGTTTGAAAGTGGTTTAACCTATAAGGCCAAGGCAGCCATTAAACTATTATAGAGTTTAACAGTCAAAGAGAGTGAAGCATGCAAAGAGAGTGTTGAAGGAGATCCAGCAAGGTGAATGACAGAATAGGGTTTAACTGGTACTGTGGAAGTCGCCGGTAATCAGGTGCAAAGACAGACAACCGATAGAGCCTAAACTAGTAAGGCAATAATAACAAGCTAAGAAGAGAGAAAAAGAGAGTAAGCAGATATCAGACAAGGAGGAGGCAACATGAAAGGTGAGTAGGACAGAAACTGGTAGAGAGAGATTACTTGCAAAGGTTACAAAACCCATTTTTAACTAGGATACAAATATTAATTTATTTTGATATAATGTATTGTTGTCACTGAGTTGGAGCTCGGTGCAAAGATTGGTGTTCCTTTGGGTTGGTTCCCATAAATCAGTAGGGGTTAGTGCTCCTTGGGTTGGTGCCCTAAATCAGTAGGGGTGGTGATCCTTGGGTTGGTTCCCTAAATGTTGTAACCAGTGTTTTCATTGTGAGGCTAGATTGGAGCAATAGTCTCCAGTAGCTTTTCTCAGCGAGGTTTTTCCCATCTTCGATTTTCCTCGTATATACATGTGTCATGTGATGTGCCTCTGTGTGGTTGCATTTTGATGTCTTTCTTTATCTCTTTGGTAGGTTTACTTAATGTTTGCATTGCTAACCAATACTCACTCTTTGGAATAAAAGGTTAAGAGTTTTGGAAACCACTTATTCACCCCCCCTCTTAGTGGTACATTGTGTTCAACAATTGGTATCAGAGCATAGGTTCCTAGTTGATAAGGTTTCTCCAGCTTGGGTAGATTCTGGTATTTGAAAACAATGGTTTTTTTAGTGTCAACCCCTACTCCAGCGTTTGATCGATCAAACTTTTCTATTTGGAGTTGTAGGATGGAAGTCTACCTATCCTTGTTAGGGTTTGATGTATGGATGTCATTTGTAAATGGCTGTCCTAGTCAAGTCAGTCCTCCCATCAGTTCAGAAGAAGAAAGAAGATACTGGTGTAATGATGTAGGAATGAAGGTTATACTCTGTGGGCTCTCAGATGATGTTTCCTCATAGGTGGACACATGTGAATCAGCAAAGAGTTTGTGCGATCGGTTGAAGAAGCTCTATGGAAATGAGCCTACCACTATAGAACCGGTTTGGGGCGACAAGAAGAACAATAGAGAAAGAACATGTGCAGATGATGAAGATAGATCAACTAGAAGTTGTAGAAATGGTGAAGAGGAAACTCATCTCTTCATGACACAAGAGACTCAAAGTGAGGAGCACACATTAGAAGGTGATATTGCAAATGAATCCCACCGGCAAGATTTATTTGACAATGATATTTAGAAGATGAAGCCAAAGTTGATCTTGAATGTGAACTGGTAAGTGCACTAGAAGAGCTACAAAATCTTAAAAATAAATTTAAGAGGTACAAAGATTCAGTTCGTGAAGAATGTAGCCAGTTGAGAACATGCCTTGAAGAATCAAATAATAATATCTGCATATTGACATATCAACTAGAAGAGGAAAAAGGAATGACTGGTGAATTGAAATCAATATTTGATGCTAAGGAGAGAAGATGTGAGGAGCTACAGATAGAAGTGGAGACAAAGGACAAAGAATGTCAGGACCTACAAGGAAAAACAATGAGCATCAGGAAAGACCTTGAGAAGTGTCAAAATGAGCTCAAGGTAAGGATCCGGTATGATGGCAACACTGAGGCCTTAGACAAAATGTTGAGTAATCAAAAACGCTCCAAGGATACCAGAGGATTAGGATATGTTGCCAGTGAATACTCCACAAGCGAGGATGTCTCTCACAAGGACATTTAGTTTGTCTCCTCTAATGGATTCTAGCAAGGGTCAGACCTTCACAGTCCGAAGTGCACCGAGAAAGAAGTTTGACCTAACTACAACCGGTGAGGACATGAGGCCAAATATGAAGACCAGTGCAGCAAGAAGAAATAATGCAGATCCTAAAGGAAAAAGAAAGTTGAGAGTAGATAGGTTCACCAGAAACAAGAATACCAGAAGGGAGCCTAAAAGATCCCCCACCGGTGGAAGACAAAGAGATCTTGCACCCCAGATAAGTAGAAGTGAAGAATCCAAACCAGTAAGATCACCTCATGTTTGGTAGAATAAATTTGTAAATAATATGTCTCCATTCTCTGGTTACTACCTTGCTTGTAAAGATTATGGTCATAAGGCAGATGAATGTAAAAATTTCTCTAGGATTAGTAATTTTGTTGGGAAAATATTTAATGCTTATGTGCATAAGACATCAAAATGTAGAAACCTGCATATGCTCTCTCCTGGTTATGCTAACAAAAGTCCATTTATTGCTCCAAGAAAAGAAAATGTTACATGTCATCATGTAATGGACTTGGCCATAGAAGTCATGAGTGCAGGAAGAAGATGTTTCATGCACATGGGAGCCAATAGCTATGCCTAGTATGGAAGTAATGACAGAATGTAAAGGAAATACACTTCTACAAGATCAAGAAGTCAGTTGAAACTGGTGGCTGGCTACAATGGCATGATCATGAGAAGAAGATCAAACCGGTCTGATAGAAGGTCTTCCAATTATCCAGTTGTGATGAATGCAGTATGATTCTATAGCAATGTATCTAGTCATACTGTAGAACCTGGTAGAGTGGACCCATCAGCAGAAGAAGATAATACCTTCTCCAAAGACTACAAATGAGAAGAGGAGGAAAACCAAACAGATATGGAGGAAGAAGGAAGAAAACATGACCATGGACCAACATTGTGCATTCAACGCACAAGTGATAACTCCTAAAGTTTAAAGGAGATGCAAAACCTTAGGGGGAGCTACACATTGATCATATCATTCACCCCCAATATTGAGAAGGACAAAGGAAAGGATGAGCAATTATCGGCATGAGGGAGAAGTTAAGATGACAGAGTGTGTGCAATTAATATCTTGGATACACATTCACACAGGTGATATGGAACACTGCTACAAGTATCAAAATGGGATGTGACATAGGAAGAAGGGCCAGTGGACAAAGTATATTGGTAGAGATATTGGATTGGTACAGTAAACTGGCATGTGTAGTATATTGTCGATAGGGACAGTTACCGGTATTGCAGAATATGTGAGGCAATGAATTTCAGTAAAATTATAGTGGCTCCGTTAGGTTGAAAAAAAAGGGAATTTTGCCTTGGGCAATATTGGAGAAGCATTGTCTAGAAATGTGTTGAATCATAAATTGATCTCATGTGAACACTTCCTAATGAGTCAACTGGCTAGATAGGTGACATGATGCTGATGTGGGCTAGTATTGTGGTCATGGAAGAGGATGTCACAAGATTGTGATGGACATCATGGATGTGGTAGATCATCTGCAGTTCATAGATGCTCTCTTCTACTGGTAAGGTGCAGATTGAAGCACCGGATTAGGTCCTGACATGCTAAGAAGACTAGAGATCTATGGTTTAGGGGGAGTTCACAACCATATCCTCTGATTGATATCAGACATACTAAACATAGTGGCAGATCAGACAATTGTTTGACCATACCGGTATGTTAGTGACTTTGGGAAGGTGCCTATTCAATTTGTCTATCTATCATAGTCACAATCAAGTTACCCGGGAGTATAATAGAACAAGAAAAGGATGTGCTCATTTGTCACTAAACCACTGGGCGACAAGAAGTGCAGTCTGGTTTAAAGTTAGAACAGCCTGCAAAAGAAAAGAAAAAGAAAAAAAAACTCACTTAACCAGTTGTGAGCATAAAGAGGGAAAGTTACCTACATAGGGGGAGAATATATCAGATTGGTACCTGATTGCTACCAACATATTGGTGTTAGAGAAACCCCCACAAATTAAGAATGTACCATTGGTATCATATTAGCACCAATTGGTATCAATGTCTGGATCAACAATTGGTATCAGACTGATATATAAGATTGGAGTCAGTTGGTGTCTAGACCCTCCATCTCAAGTGTTGTTGTTTGAGATGATGCAGAGCATAGTGGTCAAAAATGGAGAAGCAACCAGTAGGAAGAGGGAGAAATAATGTCTATAGTATACCGGATGTTAGTGACCTTTTCCATTATTGTCAAAGCGGGGGAGAGAGTCTATAGTATGTCAGGTACTACATGTGTTGACATCAATGCCAAAGGGGGAGATTGTTGGCTTTGTGTTGTCATTGATGTCAACTGATATAACTGTCATGGATGTCAACCGGTAGTATGTGCAGATGAGGCCAACCAGTATGCAAGCTAGAGTCACTGGTATACATGTTGATGTTGGGAGTGGAGAAACCGGTACCCAATGAGAAAGTTAGTATACATGTTGGTACTAGCCAACAAGATGATGACTGATAAAGACTATAGAATGAACAGGCCACTAGTATGCTAGTGTGATGTCATCTAGTAGGACTCCCAGCAGAAAATGATGTTGTCCCTAGATGAAGAGAAGACTGAAGAAAGAATGTTGCTTGAAGACTATAAGGAAGTTGCATATGCCCAATAACAGGGAAGTCACACCATTGGCCAGAAGGTAACATAGATCCTCTCCCCTGGTGATTGGCCAGTTGTGAGCCACTGTGTATCCATCTCAACCAACTGGATGATATGTGTGAGCCTCCAGCATGTGAGATCAGAGATGTGCACCTGATCAGTAGAGTAAGAAGGTGAGCTAGCATAACAAACAAGGAGTGATGAATTTTTCACTTTGACAAACTGGCTAAGAGGAGAACTTGTCAGATGAAGGAGAAGGAAAGGTTTAGCTACAGACAAAGAGTGCAACCGGAATGTAGATGCAAATTGGTGCAATAACAGTTGAAGACTACTTGCATGATGTTATCATGCATGTTACCGACATGAAGGGGCAGATGTAGTGTCCATCGGTAAACATGGCTACCGATATGCACAGAAGAGCACAAGTGAAAGGTTCTCATCAGATGAAGATGAGCATGTTGATTTGTAAGGACAATGACCGGTCAATATGATACACCAGTAGCATAGAGATGAGAACTGGTATGTGTGATGACCAGGTAGAAATGATCCATTGGCACAAGGAAGGTGAAGGTATGAAGGTTAATCAGTAAAGAAAGATATCCCAACAGGGTTAGAGGGTCGGTAGGCAATGATGGACCGATAGTATGAAGTATATATCGGTTGTGCGCTATTGGTCGGTAACCGAGTCACGCCAACATAGTGATCCAAGGTGGATACCGATAAAGGTGCCACATGGAGTTGAGATGGCAGACATGCATGAAGTGGTAGATGGAGTGTTCCATGATGAGGTTGTTATAGAGTCGATCGATATTAAATGTAGACCCCATAAATCAAGGGATGTGTTGCAGAGATTTGCGGCTTGAGGAAGGTCGAACATAGATGATCGATGGAATGCACTGATTGATTCAAAGTGTCTGGGTGCAGAGCGATGTAGGTGATGCAAACCACTAAACCATTTATGGTGATGCCCAATTGCTTGCTGGTTGTCAATCTTTGTGTAGAATGAGATCTGATTGGATCTGATACTCCTCGTGATCTATGGAAGAAACTCTTGCGTGCCAAAAGTTTGAAGTTGCATTAGGTGGGAAAACGCAACTACAAGTATGCAGACAAAAGATCGGATTTGATTGATGCTACCATAATGTGTGATTCTAGTTAAAAGAAAAGAGTCGATCTAACTATGAGAGTGAAACAACTATGCATTTGGAGGTACGACTGATAAAAGGTTTGAAAGTGGTTTAACCTGTAAGGCCAAGGCAACCGGTAAACTGTTATAGAGTTTAATAGTAGTATAAACTGGTAGGGTTTGCATCAGTAAGAAGGAGGCGCAGAGAGTGTTGAAGGAGATCCAACAAGGTGAAGGACGGGACAGGGTTTCATTGGTACTGTGGAAGTCACCGGTAATCAGGTGCAAAGATAGACAACCGATAGAGTCTAAACCAACAAGGCAGTAGCAACAAGCTAAGAAGAGAGAAAGAGAGTAAGAAGAGATCAAACGAGGAGGAGGCAATGTGAAAGGTGAGTAGGAGAGAAACCGATAGAGAGAGATTACTTGCAGAGGTTACATAACCCATTTGTAACCAAGATACAACTATTGTTTTATTTTGATATAATGTATTGTTGTCACTGAGTTGGAGCTCAGTGCAGGGGTTGGTTCTCCTTTGGGTTAGTGCCCATAAATCAGTAGGGGTTGGTGCTCCTTGAGTTGGTTCCCTAAATCAATAGGGGTGGTGCACCTTGGGTTGGTGTCATAAATGTTGTAACCAGTATTTTCATTGTGAGGCTGGATTGGAGCAATAGTCTCCAATAGCTTTCCTCACCAAGGTTTTTCCCATCTTGGGTTTTCCTCATATATACATGTGTCATGTGATGTGCCTTTGTATGGTTGCATTGTTAATCGGTAATCGACATACTGTGTTAAACTGGTAAAATTGTAAAGTGTGATGAGTTATCATCCACCGACACCGATGTGGTGATTCAACCAGTAAACTTGTATAGTGTGATGAGTTATCATCCACCGACACTTTGATGGTGTTTCGGTGTCATGTTATTAAATGTGTTTAGATGCTTTGAATCTAGGAAATTGTAATCCAATCTCATTGGACCGACATGAAATCAGCTTCCTATTTAAGGAAATCATGTCTAGGGTTTTAATGTGTGTATGTGTGTTGAAGAGTAAAGTTGTTATAGAAGCATCGTGCGATAGAGATTGAACATGCAAAGGATAGAAGACTGAAGTAATGTTGCAATGCATTAACAAAGAGCAGTCAAGGATATAATCAAGCATTCTGTGCTACTTTCTAGATCATTCACTTGTTGATTACTAATAGCTTCCACAAGTCTAAAACCCTTAACCGGGTAAGCCCAGTCAAGCCTATTGTAAATCCTCTAACAAGTTGGTTCACAGTTGTGGATTTGAAATCCTTTAACAGGGTAGTCTTTAACAAGACTTATCTCCTAACATAGATCTGGATTCCTAATAGGATCTGTTCTGGTGAAGAACATTGTAAGGCCTTAACCAGTCTGGTTACTATTTTGCAGATAGTTGACTTGTGAGTTTTACTCACCGTGGTTTTTCCCATTTGGGTTTCCATGTCAAAATATCTTGTGTTATGGTGATTGTGCTTCTGTGTGTGAATGCTTTATTTTCTATTTGGCTTATCTGTATTTTAACCAGTTTGTTGTTTAAACTACTATACCGGTCTGCAGTAAATTTTCTTAAGAGTTTGGTTAAGTTTTTGGGCATACTAATTCACCCCCCCCCCTCTTAGTATTCATCAATTGGTATCAGAGCCAACATTTCTCTAAGTCTAACCACTTGAAAGGAGATATGGGGAAATACAACATGAGGGAACTTACTCACCATTTGGCTGAATCTGAGAGAGCCTATGATGAACTTAAGATCAAGTATAAAGCCTCTTTAGCCAAAAGAAGAGAGCTTGCTAAGCAAATGATGGAAATTACTAAGAACAACTCTTCTGATGAAGCAGACATGGATGCCCTAGTCCAAGAAGTGGAGAAACTGAATGAGTCCAAAACTAACCTAAGGAGGGAGCTGGAAGGACTGACTATTAGAATGAGTCAGGAACTGGAAACATGAAGAAAAGTCAAAGATCTAGTGAAGGACAAGGAGAACGAGATCTCTAAGTTGAAACAAGAAATTGGTACCATTACCGCTTATCTACAAGAGGGTAAGGAAGAGAAAGAAGAAATGCAAGCAGAACTCAATGTAGCCATCTCTCATAATGAAACCTTGATGAAGACCAATTATGCTCTTTCCAAGGAACTTGCTAAGACAAAGGAGATACTTGCAAAGTTCAACTAGAGTGTTGCAAAGTTGGACCAAAAGCTAGAATCAATGAAGCCATCAAAGGATACCTCTGGATTTAGTTTCTCTGCATATAAGGAAGGTGAAACCTCTGGAACCAAGACTAATGCACCAAAGGAGAAATCAGCACCTAAGATCAACCGAAGCAAAGGTAAGCCAAAGTTCAAACCTGTATGCTTTAATTGCCATAAGGAAGGACATACTGCCAATGTGTGTAGGAGTAAGACTTACAATAATTTTCCTTATGTGCAAAACAATGTGTACAACCACAATGTTAGAACTGGTAGATTTAATGGTCATTGTTATGCATGCAACAAGTTTGGGCATAGATCTTTTGAGTGCAGATAAGTTATGAAAAACCTCGAAGGTTATGCACCAAGACCAAAAGGGGTTGTCCAAGAACCTCCTATGAACCAGAACCCAAACTGGTATAGAACCTATGACCACTGGTCAAATGGTTATGAAGCGGCAAACAATTGGAGAGCAACCTATTTGATCTGTCGTGGTAGTGGCCACAGTGTTGTAACATGCAGGAGGAAGAATGGGAATGTGAACACCGGACCATGGAAAGCACCTGATATGGTATGCTATCATTGTCACAAACTGGGATATATTGCCAAAATATGTAGACTGTTATCACTGTTTTGACTTTTGGGTGATTGTGTTCCATAGTCTGCTAAAATTTGCAAAATTGTGCTTAGCACTTCATCTTGCCTCTGAGTTGCTGGTCTCAAGGTTTAGGGTTTTTTGAAATTTACCCTTTTTATGTCTTGGAATCCCCACGTTCTATTTCTATGTTACTTTTTCCACTTAAGTGGAAGGGTCGATCCATCGTGAAGGGGTCCCCCCTTTACGTTTTGCCTTAGGCAGGTCTCTATTAATGTTTTATTTTGCGCCCTTTTCCTAAGTTTTTAGTTCTTTATTGGGCCTCATAAAAACCATGCAAGTTCTGGTTGATCTGACGGTGCACGTGAATTCACAAAGGAAAATAGCATGAACTTTATGCTTCGTGAAGCAACGAAAAAGAGTGGTGGGCCCGAAAGGCAGGTGGATCCCTTGGTTAAGAACTGCGCATCTCAAAGATGATCTGATAGTTGGCGCTATTTCACTTGAAAGAGATGTACGGAGTTTACCTTTCATGAAACAGTGAAAAGATTGGCGGGCCCGACTGGTGGGTCAAAGAATGAAGGTTAAAAGATGATATCTTCCGGTTGATCCAATGGCCCGCGTTGTTTCATAAGGAAAGATGCTAGGAGTTTATCTTTCACAAAGCAGCGAAAGGGAAGTGGGCCCAGCGTAAGGATGATGTGGAAAATAAAGAAGGTGCATCTTGAGATAGATCTGATGGTCCGCGTTATTTCACTGGGAAAAATAGCATGTATTTTATCTTTCATGAAGCAGTGAAAGGATGGTGGGCCCGACAGATAGACTAGCTCCCAGTTATTAAAGACCGATCAACTTGGAGTTGATCAAATGGCCCGCGTTGTTTCACAGCCAGAAGTAGCATGAAGTTTACTCTTTGCGAAGTGGTGAAAAGGAGTTGGCAACTACGTGGTAGATGATGTGGCAGTATAGCTAGATGTCCAACTAGGGAAAAAAGGATGACCTTTCAGTAGGACACATGGCTCCTAAGGATGGTGAAGGGCCCACTTTGACTGAGCGGCGATGGTGATGAAATTCATAGTTAAATAAAACATGTGGTAGTCCAGATGTGGAGTCCGTGGGAGTTCTTGAATGAATGAATGGTTGACACGTAAGAGCTATCTACTGGCAATCAATTGGGAAAGTGGATTCCGTGCAGAGGGCCCAATTCAAAGGATAAGGGATGTTAAAGGTCACACATCTCAAAAGTGATCCAATGATAAGGGTTGTTTCGCAGCCCAAAGATGTAGGGTTTTTAACCTTTACAAAACAGTGAAAACCTTTAGCAGTGACGATTGTGTGCGGTTAGTGAAAAAGACTAGCAGTCACCGTAACAGGTAAAGATCGAGCAAATGGTAGAAGATCCAACGACCAACATTGTTTCACATGAAAGAGATGTGCAAGGTTTATCCTTTGTGAAGTAGCGAAAGGAAGGTGGGGCCCATTTTTTAGCATATAACCCAAGTAAGGTAAGGAACGTGCAAGTTCTAAAGGATCTAATAGATGATGTTGTTTTGCATGGCAAAGATGCGAGGTTTTTAATCTTCGCAAAACAGCGAAAAGTCAAGACACTGAGAATTTCTTTCTAGTCCATTGGAGCCTTGTTTTTTTCAAATTCAATTGTGAATTGATTGCCGAAGCATGCAGAATAATGCTTCAATTCATTACTCTGTTGTCATATTAAGCCTCACATCAACTAAATTGTAATGTCATTCAAAGAGTTTTGCAAAGGAACCATTGCACAGAGCGAGTTTCTTCAGGCAACAAGTAAGTTTTGCACACATTTTAAAAGTTATAGTTCAAATTGGTATTATTGGGTGCTTAAATTCTCAAAGGTCTGTTTGAAGTTTCAGTTGAAATAGCTATAATTCAAAGATGGCACCTCGAAGAGATTTCACAGGGAAGGTAAATTATCAGGATAGAGCTATATGTTATGATTTCTTAGAACAATTAACCATGTCTACAAATTTTGCTACTAAGATTAAAGAATTAGTGCCCAAGGCTCCCCATTTGAGAATTAATGATGACCTGTATGACAAAGGGAACTGGCTGAGGGATCCACAAATAGGGATATCAGGTCTGGGACTCTTTAAAGTAGGATTTGGCCAAAGACATTCCCCTGCTCCAATGAATAGTATATGGGAGTTAGATGTGGGAAAGCTCATAGTCCCTGGGGTTTTTATGGATGTAGATTTATTAACCCAGATTACAAATAACTATGACCCTGTTGCTAAATGTGTTAGAAATGTAAATGGGGGAGCTTTAATTGAGATAAATGATGATGAGTTTAGGAAGGTGTTTAAGCTCAGTGAGGTATCAAATTACTTGGAGCCTATCAATTTTGAAACACTTGCATAGGTCTACAATGTGCAAAGAGATCACCTCAGGAGCGGCCCTTTGAAAGATTTTTTTGTCAAAATAGGAGGGTTAACTATTGTAGGCCCTAGTACCATGGAACCCTTCTCTCTAAATCATTTTACTCTAAGGGCTAAAGGGATGTATTGGTCACTTTGTCAGATTTTTGGGGAAGATGTTGAAACAACTATGCCAGCTCACTATATGCTAATGATAGCACAGATTTTAAACCCCTCTCTGGCACTAACTTTTGATTATGCACCTTATCTCACTGATGCAATTCATGTAGGGCTAATAGGGATAAATGGTAAGGTAGATAGACCTTTTGGGTGGTACTCTCTTCTCATGCATATGCTTTTGTTTAAAGGAGATGATTACTTCGCTAATGAAATGGATCTGGTTAAGGAGAAGGATGGTGAAGAGATGTCTGTGCAATTATGGAGCACAATTTTGTCTTGGGATAGAGAGGATGCCAGTTACTTGAAGTTTGAAAGATGCTTTGCATCTAGACTTAGGATTCTCTTGTGCCAACAAAACCCTAGGATCCCTAAGGCTCTTCTAGAATTCCTTAGACATAAAGAATTTGCTGAAAGTATCAAGATTGTCCATAATTGGGGTGATATATATTTATACCCTGTCTCTATGGTCTTTAGAGTTTATGGATTCAGAGGAAATCCATATTTGCTTCCCTATCAAGTCCCATTGAATATAGGAATTGCAGAGATCCTAAGGCAAATTAGGGGTGTGCAAGAGGCAGAGTTAACAAATAGGGGAAAAGGGACCATTTTCCCAACCATCACCATTTCTCATCAATTTGTAATCACCAAGGGTGGCTGGAAACACTTTGATGATTTCTTTCAACCATATAGGTTGTCTACTGTAGTATCAAGATTTGTTGACCCTGAAGATTTCTTCAATGGCATGTTCAGAAAGAGAGCAGTATGTAAAGGTAGACCACATCAGTTCCATTTTCCTGAGGATCTAATCAGAAATGAATTCAATCTAGATGAGCAAGAATTGAGAAAAGAAAAATGGGTAGCATACAAGAAGGCTCTTGATTTTATTCACCAATTTGATGGTGGTTATGATCCTCTGTCTAGTTTTACTCCCTTTGAGGAGAAAATTAAATTCTTAATTCTTTATTTTGAAGGCCTAATGCAGAAATTGAAGGAGAAGAGGGAGGTTATAATGAGGAACAATCCTGAAAGGGCTAAGTTGGTTTTAGCCAAGCCTACCTTTGCTAAGGCCATCCCTCCGAGTGATTATGTGATGCATAAGAAGCCAAGGTATAGTGTGCTAGTGCTAGTAATTGGTGAGCCCTCTACTTCAAAAGGGAAGAGAGGAATAGGAGATGTCACTGACATCCAAAATTCCCCTAAAAGGCAAAGGGTGGGCAAAGAGGTGCAAACAGGTGAACCTTTATACTCTCCATCCCAATCCCCTATCCATATGGGAGATGAACAGGCAGCGGCAGAACAATTATTGTAGTTAGGAAGTCTTGGGGATATTGCCTACACTTATGAGGAAACACAAGAAGGAATGCTTGAAGAGCCACCAAGTGCTGAGATCAACTTGATTGTAGATGAGTTCAAAGAAAAAGAGCTAGACCCTTCTGTAACGTCATAAATTGTACGCACTTGCTAAAGCAGTACAATTTAACACCTAGTTTAGCACCCGCCTTGGCGCAGTTGCACTTTGCATGGCATTTCCCCTTTAGCACTTAATTAATCGAATTAATTAGGTCTAAAGGTTCTATTTCACCATTTTCCACATCACAAAGTTGGGCCCTTTCATTAAAGCGTGCCCCTTTCATTTTATTCCTCCAATACATCACTTAATCAAAAACCCTAATTAGGCCCTATTCTGAGCTTGGGGGCTTGATTTTGGGGGTCAAAACATCTCGAAATCACCTGTAACTTCGAGATTCTCTCTAAAATCATCATATCTGATAGCCCTGAAAATTTGGTGAAAAGTTGTTGGGACCGTGGCGCCCGGAGTGCACACGCTCTCGGACATTTTTCCCGAAATTTTAGGAGCGCGATCCAATCATAAAATAAAGCTTAACCCCAAGAAATTGGCAAGATATTCAATCTCTAGGTCGGCCAAAAGACGAAATTGCGACCTAGGGTTTCATACATAAGAGCTCTCTTTCTTCATTTGAAGGGATGGGATTTTTGTTTTCAGGAACTTCATATGCAGCGAAAGAGCAGATCTTTGAAGACTTCAACAACATTTAACATCCTTCTATCAAGCATCTATCAAATTCATTCATCCACTTAGGGCTTAGAAGACATTGAAGAACAATAGGAGATTACCGACTGAAGATTGGCTTGTACTCCTCCCTCGAGGGTTGGGTTTCGGGATTCGGACGACGCCGCAGGATACAGATTCGGAGAGAGAAGGTCGAGACAGCACTATGTATCAAATTGCAGAGCAGAAGACTGGGACAAGGGCGCTGGGTGCCTTGGTCCTGCCAGGACAGGGGCGCTGGGCGCCCTGGTCCCTAGGACAGAGGCGCTGGGCACCCTGGTCCTCCGGATAGATAGCTTTCAGACAACTTTTCGACAGTGTTCCATAGTGCAGAACAGCAGTTTCTGGTGCAGTTTTCAGGACAGTGGCACCTGCTTCCCCATCCCGAACATTTTCAGTCCGATTTTGACTCCGGGTACACATCTGCATTCTTATTTCATCCTTGTATTTACAGCTGTTCATTGTTTAAATCTCAATTCTACAATCTTGTTATTAGTTCATACTTGCATTTTGGGATTAGGGTTTGAACTTGCATTACTTGATCTTACAATTTCAACAAGGGAATAGAAATCCTAATAGATATCCTGTGGCTCTCTCTTTCACAAAAAGAAGTAGCCAATTGTGCGATATCTCTAGGCTCTTTCGTATTCCGTAATGTGTGTCAAAAGGTAGGATTAGGGCATGATTAACCTAGTCTCGCTTTTTCCACCACACATTTTGGTGAACCCGACGTGAATCTATCATTGCTTCCTCTTGCATTGCATTTGTTAGATCTAGATCTAGATTTAGTGTGTTTTCATTTCATTTTCATTAAAAAGAAAAAGAAAAAAAAAAAAAGTGTGTTTCTTTGCATTGGGTGTTTAAGTTTTGTGCAATCTTTTCAAAATGTCATATTTTTATTTGCAAAATGTTCATGCTTTCGATGATTATTATGAGTATAGCCAAGATGAATTAGATGAAGCTTTAGATGAGTTTTTGAACCCTAAAGATGCCAAACCTTCATTTTACCAAAAACTCATAAACCTTGTTACTATGCCATTTCGTTGTGATGAGAAAGATAAGTTGAATGAGTCCTCTCAAGGGTACATTCCTATCAACTCTTCCACTAAATCTAGTAACATGGTTGTTTTCAACAATCCCCTCTATGAGGAGATGTCTCCTTTTGAATCAAAAGATAAACCTTTTAATAGATATGATCATGCTTTGTTGGATGATGCTCTTGATGACTTTGTGGCTTTATCAAAATCTCTAAACAAAAACAAGACTTCTAAATTAGTTAACATGATAAACTTGAATGAGCATAAAAAGCCTCTCTTTGAAGTCCAAGGAGCTTATCCTTCTCCCACCTTTCAAGGTCCTAAGACACCTCTCCTTACTATCCAAGGAGGGTATGATCATGATTTCTTTCGTACTCCGAATAAACCAATCATCACGGTGCAAGGAAGAAAACCTATAACTCCTTATAATTATGCCAAGCAAATAACTAGAGAGAGTTATCATGCGGTTGCCCATACTTATCATACCACAAATAATAGGCAACCTAGTCCTCCTCCTGTTATCCCAGTTTCCCTTCCGAATCCTCAACCGATCCTTCCACAAGCTCCCTGTATTTCGCAAGTTCTTAGTAAGGAATATGATCTCATAGAACAACTTAAAGCTACCCCTGCTAATATATCCCTTTGGGATTTGATTCAAACTTCTTCCGCTCATCATGGAATGTTACAAGATGCCTTGAAAGATTTGAATGTTCCTCCACCAAATACATCTAGTAATATAGCATCTTTGGTTAACTCTGTGATGAATCCTAAAGCTCAAATTGTGTTTACCCAAGATGAGTTGCCTACTAGTGAAATCCAACAACAATATGATCCCTTGATGATTGTGGTTGTCATGAAAGACACTGCTATAAGGCGAACACTAGTAGATAATGGCTCTGGTCTTAATGTGTGTAGCATTAATCTTTTGCATAAGATGAATGTGGATACATCCTTAATTGAACCGGACTCTCGTCCTATTTGAGGCTTTGATAATGTGGCTAAAACTTCGTTAGGTACTATCACCTTACCCATCACAGTGGGGCCTGTTACTTTGCCTACACCTATCCATGTTATGTCGGGAAATCTAACGTACAACTTGATACTGGGGAGACCTTGGATTCACAGTATGCAAGCTGTCCCTTCTACATTGCATAGACAATTTAAATTTATTTATAACAATAAGACATATACCGTGATAGGTGATACTAATTTTCAAGCTTGTTTGCAAACATCCACTTCTAAGGGGGGTTCTTCTAAGCCGTCCTCATCTAGTGATGAATCTTTAAATAAGATACCTATCGGTGAATCCTCGCTCTCTGATGATCAAAATTCTTTGGATGAGTCTGGAGCTCTTGAGGAAGACTCTTCTCGACTTGAAACTACACATAAGAAGGATTTTGATCCTGAGAAGGTTCTCACAGACGATGATTGGGGATCCCTTGATTTTAATCCTACCTTTGTAGGTGAATATAAGGTTCCTTCTAGAGAGCTTAAAGCTGAAAAGAAGGAAGAAGCTAAAAATCAATCAACATTACCTGAACCTATGAGTAATAACTTTGTGGCCGCTTCTCAAACTTCTTCTCCTCACATCTCTAATTATGAAGAGTTTGATTCTTTGTCTTATGAAAAACCACCTTCTCTTCCTGAAATGGCTGATCGTTATGGTCGTGGTTTTGCATTTTTGCTAAGCATGGGTATCATGGAAATGGTTGCGGTGCTCATGAACAAGGGATAAAAGTTCCTCTAGAGACTAATTTTCACAGTTATGCCTTTGGACTTGGCTATAATCCCTGCAAGCGCACTAAAGCTTCTAAAAGACCATGCATTAGTGTTAATGTTATTTCTACTTCTCTATCAATACAACACCCCGAGTACATTGATGGGGATCCTTCGTGTGCTTGTGCTTTTGACGTTTTCCCTACCGATGATGCTTTAGCTGAATTTTTAGGAGCATATGACACTCTTCCTCGTTATCATCACAATAGGGGACTCCCTTATTGTTTGAACACTGAAGCCTACTTTGGAAAAGAGACGGATAATGATGAGATTGTGAAAGAATTCCCTCAGCTAAAGGATACTCCTCAACAAAGCAATCTTCTCATAAGTGACACCACTGATGTTAAGATGGACCCTTGCAATAAAGAGAAAGTTATTAAAATTGGAAAATGTTTGGATGGAGAGGAACAAAAACAATATGAAGATTTATTGCATGAATTCCCCGAGATCTTTGCTTGGACATACTCTGACATGCCTGGTATCGATCCTAAGATTGTTACTCATAACATTGTCTTAGTTCCTGATGCTAAGCCCGTGAAACAAAAGATTCAAAAAATGAATCCTAAGGTAGCTTTGCTTGTTAAGGCTGAGATTGAAAAGTTATTGGAGGCTGGATTTATCCGCCCTATTGACTATTCCCCATGGATTTCAAATATTGTCGTTGTGGCTAAACCAGATAACAAAATAAGAATGTGTACCAACTTTCGGGATCTAAATAAGGCTTCTTTAAAAGATGATTTTCCTCTTCCAAACATTGACATGATAGTTGATTCTACGGAAGGACATGCCTTGTTATCCTTCATGGATGGTTTTTCAGGATACAATCAAATTTTTATTAACCCCCAAGATCAATTCAAAACCACTTTCACTACTCCTTGGGGTACGTTTTGTTGGATAATGATGCCTTTTGGACTTAAAAATGCCGGTGCAACCTATCAACGAGTGATGACCCTTATCTTTCATGATTATATGCATAAGATTTTAGAGGATTATGTTGATGACATTTTAGCCAAATCCTTCGTCAAATCTTTGAAAGGATTCGTAAATATCACATGCGCTTGAATCCCCGAAAATGTGTTTTTGGTGTGGATAGTGGAAAACTATTAGGATTCATAGTTTCGCATCGTGGGATTGAGGTGGATACTAAGAAAATAGATGCTATTGTCAACATGCCACCTCCTAGAAATGTGTCTCAACTTAAAAGCTTACAAGGAAAGATTCAAGCTATTCGTAGGTTTGTATCTCAGCTTGCGGATCATACCTTTCCTTTTACTCAACTTCTTAAAAAGGATATCACTTTTCAATGGAATGAGGATTGTCAGCAAGCATTTGAAGATTTAAAAGTGTATTTGGCTAGTCCTCCTATTCTTCAACCTGCCGAACCTTCTAAACGCTTCCTTCTTTATACAGCTGCTTCCTCTCATGCTCTTGCAGCATTATTGGCACAACATGATAAAGATGGTAAAGAATGTCCGGTTTATTACATAAGTCGTACCTTACTCGATTATGAGACCCGATATTCTGCGATAGAAAGACAATGCTTGGCCTTGGTGTTTGCGACTCAGAAATTGAGACATTATCTCTTAAACTCAGAAGTCCACGTCATGGTAAAGTTTGATCCGTTGAAGCATCTTTTCTCTAAAACTGATTTATCAGGACGCCTAGCTAAGTGGGTTATGATGTTAACTGAATTTGACCTTAAATTTGTTTCACAAAGAGCAATTAAAGGGCAAGTGTTGACCGATCACCTAGCTGAGGCCGCTTCACCTTTCTCCTTCCCTAACCTTGAGTCTTTTCCTGACGACTTCATTCTTTCTATAGAGAAAGATGAAACTTGGGAGTTATACTTTGATGGCTCTAAGTGTCGTACGGGATCGGGGGCAGGTGTTGTTCTGATTTCTCCTACAAAGAAACCCATTCCCTTATCCTATCATCTAAATTTCCTGTGTACCAATAACATTGCTGAGTATGAGGCTCTTATAGCGGGAATAAAAGCAGCCTTAGCTCTGAATATAAAACACATACATATCTATGGAGATTCGCAATTGATTATAAGACAAGTAACAGGAATATATCAAGCAAAACAAGACAAATTATCACAATATAAAGACCTTGCTATCTCTTTATTACAAAATTTCGATTCTTATACTATGGAACCCGTTCCTCGAAAAGATAATCGACATGCGGATGCAATGGCATGTGTGGCTTCTCTGGTATCTTTAGAGGACCCTTTGGTCGATCTTAAATTCATTATTCACAACCTTATTTCTCCAGCTATTGTAGACGATTCTAGCTTGGTAACATGTTGTGATTTTATAGACTCAGATGAATGGTACTCGCATATCGTAAGATATTTGACCGATGGTACCTTTCCTGATTCCGCTAATAGGAACACTAGGGCTAGAATCCGCAAGCTGTCTGCTAGGTATATCATTCTTTCTAATGTCCTTTACCGAAGGGGTTATGATGGTCTTCTCCTTCGTTGTCTTAACAAGTCGGAAATCCCTGTTGCTCTTGAAGAGGCACATTCAGGTGCCTGTGGGGGGCATTTTGGGGGAAAATCCTTGGTTCATAGATTGCTTCGTATGGGATACTATTGGCAAACTATGCAGAAGGATTCCTTTTCATTTGTTAAAAAATGTCATCAATGTCAACAACACAATAATCTGATTCATGCTCCTGCCCAAGAACTTCGTTCTCAAGTAGCTTCTTGGCCTTTCTCCACATGGGGTTTGGATCTCATCGGAAAAATCTCTCCTCCTTCATCTCAAGGACACACCTTCATTATAACCGCAATAGATTACTTTACAAAGTGGGTAGAAGCTATTCCCCTTCGTTCTACCACTACTGAAGTGATTTGTCAATTTCTTCTAGAAAACATCATTTCTCGATTCGGGATACCTTCTACTATAATCTCAGATAATGGGACATCATTTAAGAACAAGGACGTGAAGAAATTCCTCGAGAAGTATCATATCAAACATCGATTTTCTACACCATACTATCCTCAGTCAAATGGTCAAGCCGAATCATCCAATAAGATAATTGAACAAATTCTTCGCAAAACCGTGAATAAGCATGGTAAGGATTGGAGTAACCAGCTAATCTATGCTCTTTGGGCTTACTGAACGAGTGTACAAATTGCCACAGGAACTACTCCTTATAATCTTGTTTATGGTGCTGACGCTATTATGCCTTTAGAGCTAGAGATTCCATCCCTTAGGGTTTCTCTCAAAGGTATAGTAGATGATGACTCTTATAGAGAACAACGACTTCAACAGCTTGAGATGCTTGATGAACAACGTATAAACGCTCTTGAGCATATTCAAGCGTATCACAAAACTCTACAACGAAGCTATAATGATAAGGTTATTCAACGTTCCTTCTCAATAGGTGACTTAGTCCTCTATGAGAATCAGCGCAATGTGAATGCCTTACCTGCAGAAAAGGGAAAATTCAGTCCTAATTGGCTTGGACCATATATCGTTATTGAGGATTATGGATCAGGTGCTTACAAAATAGCGAATGTAGATGGTACGCCTCTTAAAGAACCTATTAATGCTATGCACTTGTGTAGATATTATGCTTAATTCTTCGTTCTTCATCTATCTTCTTTTCAATTCTTCAAACATTGGATAATATGTTAGTGTCTCTTAATTAAAGAAAAATAGAATTAAATGTTATGTTGTTTAATCTATATTGCTTCGTTCCTGACAAGCGTGTCTTCTTACTTTATGGTTTGTCTTGAATTCATTTATGTAAATTGTGAAAGATTTACATTTCATTATGCTAGCATATTATACAGTGTCTTTATGTGTTAAGTAGAATCGTATCATGTTGTGTTTAAGTTCAGAATTAAATCACATTAGTTATATGATTCTTATACTTAATGCATATGTCTTCCTTATCATCAATGTAGTACTTGATTAAATATTTAATTAAGTCACACATTTTAATCATGGAGCATTGAGAAATCAATCACATGGAAATTAAATTCTGAACATACATGTACATTTACCAAATGTATTAGATTTAATCAAAACAAAATATACATTTAAGCATTAAAGATAACACATTTGGGACAAAAGAGAAGCATGTATATATACATATATATATATGTGGATCGTATACAAATATAGGTCACTATACATCCAAAATGTGACCTCTCCTACATCATAAAATCATCTCCTATCCCTAGGGCTGGTGGCTGGAGAGTGTCGACTGGATGCTCCCTCCTGATCTGGCCGTGAAGGTGGACCCATGGGTGTGTAGCGAGATACAGACCATGAGTGACTCCGAGAGGAACTCCTACAATCCCTATCCATAAGGATCGCGTGATAGGTGGTAGCCTCGGCCTGAGCTGTTGCTAGATCTCGCCGCGCTCACTGAAGGTCCTCTGATAGGACTCTCTCTCTCTCCCTCCATATGTCTACCTGAACTCAGAATGGGGAAAACAAGTCCTCATGCCGACCCGCGTTCCCCTGAGGCCTATAGGCAATCTGTGAGGAACTGGGGATCTGTGCTATCGTGGAAATGTCTGTCACTGCCTACTGAATCAGGGAACGCCACTCCTGCACATTAGCTGTGGCAGTAGAATAGATTTTTGTATTAGTACCATTCTATATCATTAAAACATTAATAATCAATTTAAACCTACTATACCTGGGTCTCCCTCGCGCCAGTAGGGATCATGATACGGTAGCATCTGTGATTGGGATCTACTAGGCTCCCCTCGCTCGACTAATCTGTGCACGATGGGTGTAGGCTGGGCGGTACTAGGAACAGGTCTCTGTATCGCCTCATGTTCCCCCTGTTGGGGAATATGAGGAGGATCCAGAGCTATGGTATCATCCCCTGAATGGTGAGGAGCTGCATCTGACTCCTCCTCATCATCTCTATCCTCATCTGCATCTCTATCCTCATCATCCTCATCCTCATCTGCATCTGACTCCTCCTCATCATTAGTTCTCTCCTCCCCGTCCTCATCTCCATCTGTGTCCTCCTCCTCCTCGGTGCTGGGCTGATCGCCTGTAGGTGGATCAGGATCTCCTGCCTCCTCATGACCCTCTCCCTCCTCTGGCTCCTCTGACCTGGATCCCTGGTCCTCATCTCAGTCTCCATGTCTCCATGGGCCTGGATGGCCTGTCGGGTGATCTGGTGGAAAGATAGGACCTGGATATGATCTCATAAACCATGAGACATACCTGCGTTGTGCTCCAGGCTCTGCAGAATAATCAGTGACTACATCCTGATCAAATCCCTCTATATCTATAGTCTCGATGTCATCTATCGTCAGTCTCGCTACTGCTCTAGGTCTGGGAAGGACCCGTGAGTGTCGAGTATAGATGGGCACATCGGCTGGAACACACTGCTCTAGCCCGAACTGCCTCCGTACTCGGTCAAAGTAGAATGGGACTATGATGTGTGAATATCATCCCTGCAGTAGGCGGTTCCTCTGTAGGCATGCTAACTGTCTCTCCATACCATCCCATCTGTGCATCCGTAGGTAAGGTCTCCACACTGTCACCTCGGCTGTCAGTCTGTCAAAAATCACTCTCTAATATAACAAATCTCCAAACCTCCACTCGCTGGTAAGTGGATAAGAGAACACCCTAGGTCGCTCGCTCGTTGTACTCAGTGGAAAGCCGACAGGCCTGGTGCATGTGAAGTGCTCTAAAATCCACACCTGCAGAAGCGTGCATGTCATCAAAATGCAACCCTATCCAAATACATACTCCTCAAGGTCGTGATAGAGATGCGCAAGCATACTCTGACCCCAAGCATACACTCTCCTATGTCTCTCCATCGCTCTGATACACCATGTGAGACCCCCATGCATGTGCGTCCCTCGCCCATTAGGGTAGACGGCTAGTGCTATGATGGCTATCATAAGGCGTCTCAGAAGGGGTACCTCCCCTGTAGGATGTAAGAGCCAGCTGACCATGATGCGACCTCTCGTCTCGCTCGGCATGACTCTCCCTATGCAATACACCTGCTCCCTCTGATGATCCTCCGCTGACCGATCAGTCGCGTATGTAACAGTCGCTCCTCTGATAGGAAGACGAAGTATACGGTACACATCCTCGAGTGTGACCGTCAGCTCCCCTACTGGAAGATGAAATGTGCATGTGTCAGGATCCCATCGCTCCATCAATGCCATCAGCATCGCAGGATGGAACCAAATGGCTGGCATGAGGATCACATACCATAATCCTACTATCGACAGTGTGTCTCTCTCTGACTGAGTAAGCCACGGAATCTAATCTCGCAAACTGCGAAGAATATGTCCCGCTGTATGCTCTCTCATGTATGGAAGGCCCTGCAACACAAAAACATAACTATAATCAGTACTCGATCATCAAAATCGCTAATGCAAACTATCGAACATCGTGTGCCAGTCCTGAAACCCCTTGCCAAGCCCTGATTGGGGACCATAGTGTCCTATCAGGGACCATGGCGCCCTGTCAGGGACCATGGCGCCCTGAAGGGACCATGGCACCCTGGGGGGACCAGGGTGCCCCACAGGGACCATGGCGCCCTGGGTGGGCCTCGGGTCAGCCTTCAGGGCCCGCATACGATCACAGAAAAGTCAAAATGCAGAAAATCAAAAGTCAAAGTTCAGTCAACTCACCTCGTCCAGTGGCTCGTCGTCAATCACGGCCTGGCGCAGGATCTCAACCCTCGTGGGACGCTCCGGTCATCGTGAAGGAATGATGATAGCTATGTGGGCTCCGCTGCAATGAACAGTACTCAGAATCAACAAAGTGACAAATGCAAGTGTCTCTTTCAAGGTATATACGTTCATTCCTATACCTTTATTTTCAAAACCCTAATTTTCCTCTTTCACTCATTTCATCATAACTTGAGTTTGGGAGATGCGATTTTCGAACCGTTTGTTGCGTAGGAATCGTATTTTCATTCCCCTACTCTCGGGATGTTCCAAAAAGTGCTCTGATGAAGCCTTTTGAGTGAGCATCCCTCATCAATACTCTCTTACACAATTTGTCGTAAGTAAACATGCTACCCTGTTTCACCTCCCTAATAAGCAAGTCGAAATAGGGGGGGCATACAGCTACTCACAAATTTCATCACTTTCCTTAGTAAGCATTAGGTTATTTTTGTGATCTAACGTGTGTTTTGTAGGGTGCGGTTCCTAACTGTGTACTGCAGATGCCGCTGGGGGCTTCGTCCGACAACTTATGGATATATCCTTTTTCAAATAATGTTTACTTTCTGTACTTTAGCTTGCATATGCACGTAGTACTCATATGACCGCTAAAGTGGGGGCTAAATGTAACGTCATAAATTGTACGCACTTGCTAAAGCAGTACAATTTAACACCTAGTTTAGCACCCGCCTTGGCGCAGTTGCACTTTGCATGGCATTTCCCCTTTAGCACTTAATTAATCGAATTAATTAGGTCTAAAGGTTCTATTTCACCATTTTCCACATCACAAAGTCGGGCCCTTTCATTAAAGCGTGCCCCTTTCATTTTATTCCTCCAATACATCACTTAATCAAAAACCCTAATTAGGCCCTATTCTGAGCTTGGGGGCTTGATTTCGGGGGTCAAAACATCTTGAAATCACCTGTAACTTCGGGATTCTCTCTAAAATCATCATATCTGATGGCCCTGAAAATTTGGTGAAAAGTTGTCGGGACCGTGGCGCTCGGAGTGCACACGGTCCCGGACATTTTTCCCAAAATTTTAGGAGCACGATCCAATCATAAAATAAAGCTTAACCCCAAGAAATTGGCGGGATATTCAATCTCTAGGTCGGCCAAAAGACGAAATTGTGACCTAGGGTTTCATACATAAGAGCTCTCTTTCTTCATTTGAAGGGATGGGATTTTTGTTTTCAGGAACTTCATATGCAGCGAAAGAGCAGATCTTTGAAGACTTCAACAACATTTAACATCCTTCTATCAAGCATCTATCAAATTCATTCATCCACTTAGGGCTTAGAAGACATTGAAGAACAATAGGAGATTATCGACTGAAGATTGGCTTGTACTCCTCCCTTGAGGGTTGGGTTTCGGGATTTGGACGATGCCGCAGGATATAGATTTGGAGAGAGAAGGTCGAGACAGCACTCTGTATCAAATTGCAGAGCAGAAGACTGGGACAGGGGCGTTGGGCGCCCTGGTCCTTCCAGGATAGGGGCACTAGGCGCCCTGGTCCCTGGGACAGAGGCGCTGGGTGCCCTGTTCCTCCGGACAGACAGCTTTCAGACAGCTTTCCGACAGTGTTCCAGAGTGCAGAACAACAGTTTCTGGTGCAGTTTTCAGGACAGTGGCGCCCGCGCCCCCGTCCCGAACATTTTCAGTCCGATTTTGACTCCGAGTACACGTCATAAATTATACGTACTTGCTAAAGCAGTACAATTTAACACCTAGTTTAGCACCTGCCTTGGCGCAGTTGCACTTTGCATGGCATTTCCCCTTTAGCACTTAATTAATCGAATTAATTAGGTCTAAAGGTTCTATTTCACCATTTTCCACATCACAAAGTCGGGCCCTTTCATTAAAGTGTGCCCCTTTCATTTTATTCCTCCAATACATCACTTAATCAAAAACCCTAATTAGGCCCTATTCTGAGCTTGGGGGCTTGATTTCGGGGGTCAAAACATCTCGAAATCACCTGTAACTTCGGGATTCTCTCTAAAATCATCATATCTGACGGCCCTGAAAATTTGGTGAAAAGTTGTCAGGACCGTGGCGCCCGGAGTGCACACGGTCCCGGACATTTTTCCCGAAATTTTAGGAGCGCGATCCAATCATAAAATAAATCTTAACCCCAAGAAATTGGCAGGATATTCAATCTCTAGGTCGGCCAAAAGATGAAATTGCGACCTAGGGTTTCATACATAAGAGCTCTCTTTCTTCATTTGAAGGGATGGGATTTTTGTTTTCAGGAACTTCATATGCAGTGAAAGAGTAGATCTTTGAAGACTTCAACAACATTTAACATCCTTCTATCAAGCATCTATCAAATTCATTCATCCACTTAGGGCTTAGAAGACATTGAAGAACAATAGGAGATTACCGACTAAAGATTGGCTTGTACTCCTCCCTTGAGGGTTGGGTATGATTTCATGTTGTTTTCATGTCTTTACGTAAGCTTCAATACATCATTTATTCATGCTTTAGGTCACTTTGCATCTTGATTTGGAGCATTTACGTTATCATTTACAAGCAATTAGGGTTTACTTTCTAGGTTGCTCTAGTTTGCTTTCTTGCATTTTAGGACCTTGCACACACACTAGGTCTGCACACACAATACATTTTACAAAACAACTTGGCTATTCGTGGAGGTGGAAATCGCCGAAGCGGGGGTTTGACTAAGGCAAAACCCTATATAGCCGCCCATACACCCTTTTTCAGATATCATTGCAGGTTTCGGGATTCGGACGACGCCGCGGGATACAGATCCGGAGAGAGAAGGTCGAGACAACACTCTGTATCAAATTGCAGAGCAGAAGACTGGGACAGGGGCGCTAGGCGCCCTGGTCCTGCCAGGACAGGGGCACTGGGCGCCCTGGTCCCTGGGATAGAGGCGCTGGGCGCCCTGGTCCTCCGGACAGACAGCTTTTAGACAGCTTCCCGACAGTGTTCCAGAGTGCAGAACAGCAGTTTCCGGTGCAGTTTTCAGGACAGTGGCGCCCGCGCCCCCGTCTCGAACATTTCCAGTCCGATTTTGACTCTGGGTACACATCTGCATTCTTATTTCATCCTTGTATTTACAGTTGTTCATTGTTTAATCTCAATTCTGCAATCTTGTTATTAGTTCATACTTGCATTTTGGGATTAGGGTTTGAACTTGCATTACTTGATCTTACAATTTCAACAAGGGAATAGAAATCCTAATGGATATCCCGTGGCTCTCTCTTTCACAAAAAGTAGCCAATTGTGCGATATCTCTAGGCTCTTTCGTATTCCGTAATGTGTGTCAAAAGGTAGGATTAGGGCATGATTAACCTAGTCTCGCTTTTTCCCCCACACACCTGCTATCAAACAGGCCAGTGAAGATTTCCTGGCTGATAGTAATTTTGTCACAATAGGGTCCTTTATGCAATTTGTTTGGAAACAAAACATTGAGCAATTTAAGGCAAGATGTGAGAAGAAAAAGAATGAGCAACCCCACAAAGATGCAACTACAGTGGAGGAAGAGGTGAAGCAAGAAATGATGGCAGAATTCAAAGCCATTACTCCTGAAAAGGGGAGAGAAATGGTGTCAAAGGCTAGTGTTTTAATCCTTCCTGAATAGGACATAGTCATTGCCTTAGTTCTTGAAGCAGTAAGGAAAGAAACCAAGCCCCTAGAAGGAGTGACATTCAGTAAGGATAATGCTACTTTGGTTATGTGGTCCCTAAAGAGGGATGAGAGTAGAAGAAAGAAGGACATCTCTGAATCTAGCTACCTAGGAGGTATGATAGTGAAGAGAGTCCAGGACACAGGGGTGGTAGAAGCTGCCAACACAGTTCTAGAAACTGCAAAATTCAGTGTGGCAGTGGCTGAGAAGGAAGCAAAGGAGAGGGTTGAACTCCAAGTAAAAATAGAAATAGTTCTAAGGGCTTATAATGAGGCCAAAGGAGAGATAGCCAATAGGGATAGTATCATTGCTAGATTACAAAGTCAATTGGTAGGGCAATATGAGAAGGGTGAGTCCTCCACTCTAATGATTGCATCTTCTCCAGCAAGACCTCCACCCACCAGTCCCATCATTGAGTTTCCCCCTTCTCCTATGATCTCTAGTTTCCAAGAAACTGAAACCATACAAGATGAATGGAAAAGAAAAAATAGGCTCAGGCCTTATTTGCAAGCAAATATGAAGAGAAGGTCAGAGGCACAATCTTGAAATTTGTTGACTCAGTTGGAGCCTCTAATGTATACATTTACATGAAAAGAATTTTGAATATTTTGACTGATTTGAAAGAAGATAAGGCTACTCTAGAGCCAATTTTGAATAAGTGGATGCCTAGGGAAGTGGAGTTGGAACTTATGTGTTCATCTCATGAAGAGGCAGAGGCTGATGCCAATATCAAATTTACTTGTGATTTAGTAAAAGGGATGACCGGGTTAGCAGAAGAAAGGGCGGGTGTGAAGAGAAAATCCCACTTGTATGGAAAAAAATATTCTGATCATAAGTATGAGTTGTTTCCCAGGGGTTTTGTTGGTCCAAGTCAATTGAAAGAGGAAAAGACATGGCTAGATGAGCTGGGGTATAACTTGTCTCAATGGGTAAATGAGGTCATTAATATAGATGACACATCTTTATTTATTAAGACAATTGAGGAGATTGAGAAAGTAAAGTCACATTATGGTTTTCTGGAGACAGAGGTTAGGCAATTGAGAATCACATGGAAAAGGCTAAATAAGATGAAAAAGAAGATTGTTAGCTTCTCCTCGCCTACTGATGATGTATTCCAAGAGTGGAAAAACAAATATGTAGTACAAGAAGAGGATGTCCCAGAACAGTTAGAAGATGCTGCAGTGGAACAACAAACTTAAAAGGCCGTTAGCAAATGAAATGGTTGTATTTTCTTTTCTTTTCAGCGGGAATCATGGTTGTAACAAACTTTTCCTAGGAAAGTCTGAAGCTTGTTTGCATCCATATTGTTATAAATGGATACTAGGACTTAGGAAAAAGATCATCACAAGAATTTGTAAAGGAACTCTACTAAAATATATCTAGGGTTTTCTGGTTCTCTCAGAAATTACCTTGAGTTATGTAAAATTTTCAAAAATGAATATGAATATACAGATCAAAGTTTCAGGCCTAAATCTTCTTTGTCTTCTGGTGTGCATTCATTAGTTTGCTGGTTTCATTTGGATAATTTAGGGTTATTCAAATGAGCGTGGATTGTAAGGCAATCTTATAGATATATTTCTGGCTTTTCTCTTGAGGAGAGGGATTAAATATGTGTGAAATATTTATGTCAATAGATCAATTGTTTGTTGCTTTGAATTTGATAAACGGTTTTAGTTTAAAGGGAAAGAACCTATATATATGTCAGGCATGTATGGGGTTCATGAAAGCCGAAGTGATGAAATGTATGAAAATGTTCAGTTTTGAAACTCTTGCTTGATTTAGGTGACTCTGTAGCCTGGATAAGGCACTGATATCAGTTATGGAATTCTTTCTATCTTTCTTGGGATCAAATACTGAAAAATGAGCATAAGTTTTCTTTAATGTTTCAGTTTTATTGAGGTGACGAAGTCCATAGGTTTTTAGCATTGGTTTACTTTGGATCTCAATTTAAAAGAATGAAAGTATTCACAAAAGGTATACCCACCTAAGCTTTGGATAAGTTTGAAGTGTAGAAGGTTTTGTTGAAACCTTGTTATATGTTAGTCTAGAATTCTATTTTCTTGGTGTCCTCTTCATATACAAACAGAGTATTAAATTTTCTTACAAGGAGGAATAGGAGGGAATCAAAATTTGAGAACAACACAGACTAAAAAAGAATCCACCAAAAGACAGACTGGTTGACCCTGAAGGTAAACGGAAGGTCGATGTTGAAACCACATGGGCTGATATGAACAAAACCTAGAAGAATAAGTTTGAAGAGATGCCACAAGATGTACCCATTTCTGCACCCAATGTGGAGACCTTTGAACTGGCAAATTAAGCTTCGAAAAGCTTAAGGGGGAACATATAGGTGACAATGTTTCGGACCCCCGGTGTATATCGGTAAAGTGTTTTTATCAGTATCGGTTACCTGTCAACCAACAGAAGAAATGAAGTGGTAAAGTTAGGGTTTGTACCCTATCAGTGACACATTTATTATGGTAGGTAGAAGCATGATTAAAAGTGACTCTTTTCGTCATTTTTACTTACCTTTTTTTTTTGAAGAATTTTTCTAGCTTGAGAAGCTCAACAAGAGCGATTCATCTTGCATTCGAAAGAATCTAGAAAGAAATCTTACACAAGATTTTGCAGGCATTTCAAGATATCAGTGTGGAAGTCAGATCAATAAAGTAAGTTCTTAGAGAAGTGTGTTGTGCTCGACATCGGTGAACCCTAGTTCGGAGTGAAAAGGTATTTTTCATCAAATCACTCTCATCATTTGAAACTTTTAGACATGGCTTCTGCATCCAAAGCCTCTTCTAGTTCTTCCACACCTGAGGAGTCATCTGAATCCCTTAGGAAGAAGGTGAAATATAATGCCCTATCTCAAATTCCCGCCAGAGATTGTTGAAGGGGATGTTTCTGGTTATATTGATTGCAGACTAGAAGACCTAAGGTCTCTAGCAATTCACTCCTAGTTGAGTTTGTTTTGTGGAAGAGATAAGAAGATTAAACCAGAGTACAACGTGATCAAGAAGATGAAAATCCACAATGCAGTATATTTTCTTGAGGAATTCACAGAAGATCATATAAGAATTATTCTTGGTAGGGTTCATGGTGAAAATATGTATCTTGAGCGAACCCATGATATTACACTGGAGGCAATCCATGTCATGACCCATTTCTGCAATATTGGAGAAGTCCCTATTCTTCGTAAGATCACAAAAACCAAAGTGATAGAGCTCACCGGTTATGTGAGTGACAAGAAGGAAATGACAATCAACCCCATTAAAGATGACTTGGTGAAGTATGCATGCATGGTGATCGAGTATAGAGTATTCTATGCTAGCAGAATGAATTATGTTTCTACAGTTGTGGTGCATGCCGCTTATCGAATGATGAAGGAGAATTCAGAGTACGACTTGTGTACCTGTATGCAAAAACAACTCATGGAGAATCTGAATTCCATCAAAGAGGACAAGTCTCTGAGGTTCAAATTCAGTCAACTGCTTGCCAGTTTGTTTTTCTATTTTCAAGGGTATTTTCTAGGAGTTGGTGATGTTCAATGGTCAAGTGACCTACTGGTCACATGACAAATCAAGGAGATTCTACAACCAGTAGGATCTACTTATCTGGAGACTCTGAATAGGTATTTTGATGAGTTCAAATTGAAGATGAACCAGAGAACAATAATATCAGGTGACCTGGTTAAGAAGTATGAAGATGATATGTGTTTCACAATCAAAGTGGATCATTGCATAATGGAAGCGCTTGAGCCTAGACAAGATGAAGTTAAGCCTATAGGCTGTGAAGTGGTGAATGATATACTTACTAGGTATGCCTCTACCCTACTTGCTTCACTTCTTGATCCAAAGAAGAAGAGGATCGGTACCTACTCTAAGAGGGTTAGTCCTACTATAGTACCGAAGCAAAAGAAGAGGAAAGTTGTACCATCGGCATTGGCACTAGTTACATTTGTTGCTAGTCCTAAAGTGACCAAGAGGTCACTAGCCAAGAAGAAACTGGAGGCTATTCTGCCAAAGGTATTTGAGAGGAAGAAGAGAAACAAGAATGAAGCACAGGATTCAATAGACACTGAATCGAAAGAAGAAATAAAGAAGGTGAGGCAATCGAGTAAGAAGACCAAGCCAACCAGTAATGTACCTGCAACCTCTGCACTGGTAAAATATACATGTTCCTTCTTACAAGCCTATGACACATTATCAAAGGATTATAAAGAACATTAGAAGGAAAATTGTTGATCATCTAAAAGATTATTTTGATGATCTTAGCAATATTGAAAAGTAGGAGGTAGAGCAAGAGCTTATTAAGTATCTATGTGATAATAATGGGTCTCTGATTGATATTAAACCTATTGTTTCTAATTCTTTTTATAATTATTTGGATAATAAATGGCGCATTGTCATTGAAAAGGAGCAATAAATTAGGGAGCAAATTTTTGCTCAATATTTTCCAAATGCCTCTAATTCTGAATTATTTGACCTTCTTAATTGGTACAAAGGCATCTTCTTCATGCGAAAGAAAAGACTTCACTTACTTGGAGGTAAAGTATCTGAGGTGGAAAAAGACACCCATCGGCAAGCTAAAGCAGTTGTCAAGATGTAGAAGGTATCTGAAGCAAATCGACAAGTTGAGCAAGAGCCTGACCTATCTACATCTAAACCGGATGAAACCTTCAATGATTAGGGAGAAAGAGTAACTGAGCAGAATGACCCTATTGATGTGGATGCACTAGATGTTGAAGGTACTCAACCAAAGGAAGCAGATAAGGAGAAAATGGAGAAAGAAAAAGCGGAGAAAGAGAGAGTGGAGAAAGAAAAATCAGAGAAAGAGAGAGCAGAAAAAGAAAAAGATGAGAAAGTGGCAAAGAAGGAGAAAGAAAAGAAGGAAATGGCAAAAAAGGAGAAAGAGGAGAAGGAGAAACTAGAAAAGGAGAAGGCAAAGAGACATAAAAAGGAGAAACAAGAGAAAGAGGAGAAGGAGAAATAGGAGAAAGAGGAGAAGGAGAAAATGGAGAAGGAGAAGGAGGAGAAGGAGAAACAGGAGAAGGAGAAAGAGGAAAAAGAAAAGGCTAACAAGGAGGCCAAGGTGAAAGAAGAGCTGGAGAAGAGGAGACAAGAGGAGCTCAAAGCAAATGAAGGAGGACAGACTCCCAAGGCAACCAAAGAGCAAGATTAGACTAAACAATTTGATCCCACTAGTCGCAGTGATCCGACTCTTGCCTATTTCACCAGGTCAGAAGATGAAAATGAGCTACTCCAAAGCATTCAACAGGCTCAAGAATGATTGGAGGAACCAAGGAAGAAGAAATAAAAGGATGTTATCAAATTTGTTGTTGATAATCTCTCGAGCTTAGTCCTTGATTCCACTCTTCCTAATACCGATCCTTCAATGGCCCAGCTAAAACTCCTCTGCACTATAGTAGGTGATCAAGTGCAATCATTAGAAGATGTTGCCCAAGTTTCTGCAGAGAAGAAGCATGAAAAAGCTCTAAAAGTTTCTTTAGTGAAGCAAATGGATGAAGACAGAGCAAAGCTAATCAAACAGAAAGATGATATAAGTTTAGTTATGGGTGAAGGTAACCTACTCTTGAGCAAAATTTGCCAACCTCACCTATTTTGCGAGGATGCTCTGGAGAAGAATGGTCAACTCCACTCGGAACTGAAGAAGTATGTGGAGACTTTAAAAGTTCTTTATGATTCCTTCACTGTGTATGGGTAGACAGTAAAGACTTTCAGTCAACAGATAGCCAGGATTGACTCCGAGATCTACAAGCGGAATCATGATCTGCAGGAGTTACAGATGTTGTTGCTACCGAAGTTGCAGATTCTTCAGAAGTGCTTCTTGAACATGGAAGCTATCATTTTTACTTAGGAGATGAGTACTATGGATGCCATGGAGGAGCTATCCTTTCAAATGAAGACGGAATGAAATTGCGGCCTCACTCCTAGACACCTGGTCCATAGACATGAAGGAATTCCTGAAAGACTTCAAATTTATTTTGGAGAAGTTTTATTCCTTATTGTCATAACCTTATACTCTGTTTTCATGCTAATGTAATATGATTTTACATTACATTTTCATTGTTGGCAAAGGCAAAGTAGTATGAAAATTTTTATGGGGAATGGTATTGAGTTTGCACATGCTTATAATTTTTGGCAAAGGGAGTAGTGTATGTGCTTAGGGGGAGTAATTTTGATTACGGCATTTGTTTTTGTTTTGTAAGCACTTAGATGTCAAAATTTTCCTAAGTGTTGCCATCAATGCCAAAGGGGGATTTGTTTGGCATTTTGATAATGTTTGTACTTAGTTGAGGTGGTTGTTGGCATGTTTAGTTGTGATTGTCATTGATGGACACACACTTATTTTATGTATGAGTTATTCTCCACCAGTAATATGTGTTGTATTGTTCACACTGGTATTATATGCCATTGTATGTATAATCTTTGTTTATAGAAGACTATTGGTGTTTTGCAGAAGATGCTTACCAGTCAAAGCATGACCGAAGACCTCAAGCGGTATGAAGACCTCAAGCAGTATGAAGACATCAATTGGTATGAAGACCTCAAGTGGAATGAGGACCCCTAGTGGCAGTTAATCTTTTTGATCGAAACACTATGTTCCAATTTACCAGTCTTTGTTTGTTAACCGGTAATTGGTATACTGTGTTAAACTGGTAAAATTGTAAAGTGTGATGAGTTATCATCCACCAACACCAATGGGGTGATTCAACTGATAAACTTGTATAGTGTGATGAGTTATCATCCACTGACACTTTGACGGTTTTTCTGTGTCATGTTACCAAATGTGTCTAGATGCTTTGAACCTAGAAAATTGTAATCCAATCTCATTGGACTGACATGAAATCAACTTCCTATTTAAGGACATCATGTCTAGGGTTTTAATGTGTGTATGTGTGTTGAAGAGTGAAGTTATTATATAAGCATCGTGCAATAGAGATTGAACATGCAAAGGATAGAAGACTAAAGTAATGTTGCAATGCATTGACAAAGAGAAATCAAGGATCTAATCAAGCATTTTTTGCTAATTTATAGATCATTCACTTGTTGATTACTAATCTCTTCGACAAGTCTGAAACCCTTAACCAGGTAGGCCTAGTCAAGCCTATTGTAAATCCTCTAACAAGGTGGTTCATAGTTGTGGATCTAAAATCCTTTAATAGGGTAGTGTAATAGGACTTGTCTCCTAACAGAGATCTGGATTCCTAATAGGATTTGTTCTGGTGAAGAACATTGTAAGGCCTTAACCAGTCTAGTTACTATTCTGTAAATAGTTGACTTGTGAGTTTTACTCATCGTGGTTTTTCCCATTTGGGTTTCCATGTCAAAATATCTTATGTTATGGTGGTTTTTCTTCTGTGGGTGAATGCTTTATTTTCTAGTTGTCTTATCTGTGTTTTAACCGATTTGTTGTTTAAACTACTATACTGGTTTGCGGTAAATTTTCTTAAGAGTTTGGTTAAGTTTTTGGGCATACTAATTCACCCCCCCCCCCTCTTAGTATTCATCAATCGGTACTCACTCTTAGGATTAAAAGGTTAAGAATTTTGGAAACCACTAATTCACCCCCCTCTTAGTGGTACATTGTGTTCAACAACAAGAAGAATAATGACCTTTATGTTGAATAATAGGGCTACTCATCTAATGAGTATGATCAACACACCTTTAAATTTTCAAGTAAAATGGCTCTACTCAAGGTGATAAAAATCCTAAGGATGTTGTAAGTGTGTACTTTGACAATGATGAAGAAGATGCTAAAGTGGATTTGGAATAACCTCATCATTATTATAAGGAGATTGATAATCTAAATAAAATATTCTAAAACAAGGACTAAAGATTTTAGAAGAATTTAAAATCAAAGAGAAATTAGAGATACAATTGATAGATTTGAAAGTTCAGTTGGAAAAGGAGAAAAGGAGAATCAATGTCATGACAAAAAATTTAAAGACCAAAGAGAGGGATTGTGAAAAACTTGAGGCAAAAGTGGTATCCCTGAGAAACGAATTGGAGTAAGAAAATAATCAACTGAGAAAAAAAAAAAAATTTGGAAAGAGTACTTAGATCTTAGATGAGATGATATCCAATTAGACAACACTACATATCAAGACCCACATGGGATTAAATGACAAATCAATAAGGCTATTGAGAATTTCATAAGATAAAGTGTAGAAGATTTGAATGATTATGGTTATGAAAGTTTAGGATTTGATCAATCTAGAGTGACTAAGGACAAAAAAGGGAGGATGAAAGGCTTTTCCATATTCATTGATAGAAAAAAAAAAGATCTATAAGGTAAAATCCAAGTAGACCAATGTACAATACCAAGTTCAATCATTCTTCCTCTAATTACTATTTTAATTGCAATCATTATGGATGTAAGGTAGTAAAGGAAAAGGCTTCATGAAGATATATGTAATCTATTCCTTTGTAGACACATACTCCAATCTAACTTCGTTTTCATTCACCTTCTCTCTCAAGAAATGAAACTTTATTGATACAGGAGCTTGGTCTTAGAATGAAACACTGAATTCTTAGAAATATTGATAGCACTTGAATTGCCATAGTATATAGTAGTAGGCTCATCAAAAATAACTCTGATACCCTTCAACATCTGTTTCATCCAAATCACCTGAGTACAGTTGCTAGCAGCAACAATGTATTCAGCTTTTGTAGTAGACAAAGATATAGCATTTTGATTCTTACTCATTCATGAAACCAATCTCTTACCCAAGAAAAATTCACCACCACTAGTGACCTTTTTGTCATAAACATCACCTACCCAATCAACATCAGTAAAAACACTCAATGTAAAATCATCATCTCTAGGATACCACAAACCAAAATCAACTATCCCTTTCAAATATCAGAAAATTCTCTTCACAGCAACAACATGAGATTCCTTAGGATCAACTTGAAATCTAGCAACAAGACACACATAATTCATAATTTTGGTCTAGTCTGAGTCAAATACAACAAACCACCAATCATAGATCTATATCTAGTCTGATTTACTTTCAAAGAATCATCATCCTTTGTCAACTTACATCCAGTCACCATAGGTGTACCAACAGGCTTTGCATCATCTAAACCAAACTTCTTCAACAATTCCTTCACATACTTAGATTGAGATATAAAGATACCTTTATCTAACTAAGTAATTTGCAATCCCAAAAAGAATTTCATATCACATATAATAAACATCTCAAACTCATTCTACATATCATCAACAAACTTCTAACCATCATTTCCAACAAAAATAATATCATCAATAAAAACTTCAACAATTAAGATGTTATCATCATCAATCTTGAAGTACAAATTACTAGCAGCAGTACCTTTATTGAATTCAAGATTCATTAAATACTTATCCAATCTAGCATACCAAGCTCTTGGAGCTTGCTTCAATCCATACAATGTTTTCTTCAACCTGCAAACCATATCTTTTTTGATCTGTCAACTGAAAACCATTTGGTTGCTCAATTTAGAATTTTTCTTCCAACTCACCATTAAGAAATGTTGACTTGACATCCATCTGATAAACTTTGAAATATTTGTAATCAACATAAGAAAGAAATAATCTAACGACTTCAACAAACAAAGTAATCCATAAGAAAATAATCTATATTAAGAAATATCTATCACCCTGCAAGCTTCTCACTCTAGAAGGACCACACAAATCAGTATGCACAAGATCCAATATCCCATTAGAAGTATACTATTTTCTTTTGAAAGAAACTCTTATCCGCTTCTCTAATTTGCATTCCTTACATGTCGGATTACAAGGCTTTACAATCTTAGGCAGATCTCTTACAGCTTGAGTAGAAGCTATCTTAACCATGCAATCAAAATTTACATGACACATCTTTCTATGCCATAACCAACTTTCATCAACCTGAGCAATCAAACAACTTTTACCACTAGCATTTAAGTGAAAGATATTACCTTTAGTCTTTGTACTTGATGCAATTTTAGTTTTGGAGTTACTCAAGATCTTACATTTATCATTCTTGAACTACAAATCATAACCCTTATCAACCGTTTGTCCAACACTCAAAAGATTATGCTTTAGAACTTCAACATATAAGACATCATCAGTGTTATTCTTACCATCAAGAGAAATAGAACCTCTATCATGGATTATACCAACTTTGTCATCTCCAAATCTCACTATACCACCATCATACTTTTCCATACTCACAAACTTACTCTTATCACATGTCATATGATGAGAGCAACTACTATCAATAACCCATTCATCTTTCTCTTCAACTTTAGTAGCCAAAGATTTTTCTTCAATAATGCATCTAGTGAAATCAACAGTCACCGAATCATCTTCCTTGATAGAAATGAACACCCACTCATCTCCTAAATTTCTCTTATCAGACATCATCTGGTCACACCTTCATCAGTAGCAAAGTAACACTTCTTCTGATATTTAGGCTTATAAGGCTTAAATGGCTTCTTAGAAACTCTTTTCGGACACCTTGAGTCTAAATGTCCTATCTTATTGCATGAAAAAAATTTAAGAGGCAAAATTCCTTCATACTTACCATCACCTTTAGGCAATCTTCTGGCAATCAGGGCTTCAAGCTCTTCAAGATCTCTCATCTCCTCTCATAACTGGATACTCAAGTGTTGAACTTTCCCCTAGATAATATTTTTTCTTCCCAGATACAGTAGCTTGAAATGTAGATTTTGATTTAGGAGGGGCTTCGCCAAACTTTCTCAACTCAAAATCAACAAGCTTACCAATCAGCATGTCTCTAGTCACATCTATCACCGTCTATATTTCTTCAATATCATTATCCTTGGGTTTGTAAGAAGGAGGAAATAATCTCAACACTTTAACCACAATCTCAGATTCTTCCAATACTCCACCGACACATCTGATGTTCAACACAAGCTCATTCACTTTCTGTATAAAGGAGGTAATGTTCTCATCTTCACCCATATTCAACATCTCATACTTTCCCTTCAAGCTCTGCAACTTAGAAACTTTCACATGACTATCACCTTCATACAAAGTCTCCAGCTTCTTTCATATCTCATGGTCAATCTACAAATCCATCAATTTCGTCATCTCAGAATCAGACAAAGCACTCAACAATGCTTCCTTATCTCTAATATTAAATTCAGCTTCCTTTATCTCATCCAGAGTACTAGGACCATTAGTAGGAACATTATATATATTCTTAGTTATCTTCCAATAGTCTTCACCAATGCATCACAAATGACTTTCCATCTGGTTCTTCTAGAGAGTGTAATTCATCACATCAAACCTCAAATTATCCTTCTTAAAAGAAAAGGTTTCCATCCCGAATCTCCTCAAGTGGTCAATCTTCTTTCAGAAGATATAGCTTTGATACCAATTGTTGGCAACAAGGTAGCAAACTGAGAGGGGGAGAGTAAAGTAGTTTGCTCACAAACTCAACACAATTCAAACTTAAATTCATTACTGATGATTATGAATGAAGGCACAAATCAACACCACATCAATAACACACATAACACCAAGATTTTTTGACGTGGAGAACTTGGTTAAGGGAAAAACAATAGTGGGAACCTACCCACAATGAGATAATACCCTGTTAGGAGTAAGTGAAATATTACAATGGGGAATTCACATGCACTCAAACACACTACCTAGAGCTCATTGCTCAAATCACAAAATAAGAAGGGCTACAACCCTGAGGAATACTCACTTCTTACAAAAACATTTGGATTACATCTGGAGGATCATGAATTGATGAAATAGGATCTCCACATGTATGGTTATAGTTTCGGTTAAGCACATATACTCACACTCCTTCACACTCTTTCACACTCCTTCACACTCTTTCACACTTGTCCTCTACTACTAAAAGATCAATTCAATGTTCACAAACATAGATACATCTCACAAATGAATATTACATATATTTATACAAATCATCAACCTATATTTCAAAGTCATCTCAACCCTCAACACAAATAACAAAATATTAACCTCACATTCTACAACAATACATGCGGACCAAACAATGTTGGCTAAGACATAGTCTGGACCTAAATTGATACCACAACCAAGAAACATATCCAATAATTATGCCTCGAACATCCGCAACACGCTATAATCACCAAGAATGTCACATAACATGAATAATACCACCGGATCAATAAAATGATCAATAACGTGCACAACAATCAATGCAGACCATCAACATAGATAGGACACAATCTAGAAATATCCACAAGCAACATGAATCACCATAGCAACAACCACAACAACACCACTTACTATAATCTCCATCATCAATATACCAAACCTCAAGAACACATGTTGAACTAACTGTCAAACTAAAAGGCTCACTTGCGGACCTCCAAATCATGAACCATCTAAATTGAGGATATATATGAATGTTCTAAACACACTAAAAAATACGCAAACAAAGATAAGTTGCTAACAAAAATGAAGGAAAGCTGAGAGGGGGGGTGAATCATTTTTCACCAGTTTAAACAATTTAAGTACAATTTCAAATCTGATCAACTGCAATAACAACAAAGATAAACACAATGACAACAACACACATAGCACCAATATTTTGATGTGGAAAACCCGGTTAAGGGAAAAACCACAGTGGGAACCAACCCAAAATAAGATGATACTTTGCAGTAGTATGTGTAAATATTACAATGGGGAATACACATGCATTCAAGAACACTACTTAGAGCTCACTGCTCAAAATAAGAAGATACCCCTAAAGGCTACAACCCTCTGGAAGGCTCACAAACTTACAAAGATTCAAACAATAATCCAGATTACATTAACTGTAAGAATAGAATCTCCCAATTCCTGATGACAATTCTAGTTAAGTACATTTGTCCGCCCTGCAACAATCTCTGCTATACACTTCACACCAAAGGATTAATTCTCTTGCTCGCACATACACCACTCTCTGATAATGCAAACACTACCATCACATCCAAATTACATGAATATAACACCAATTTATACAAATCATCAATCTTGACTACAAGTTTGAATCAACCCTTAAGACCTAATTACAAAATTACATCACATGATACATAGATCAACCACTAGACCAATACAATGGTTTCTGACATAACATGGACCCAAATCAAATGCTCGCACATGAAAAACCACTAGAAATCTTGCCAAGATCAACTACAACATGCTACACACCAAAAATGTCACATAACATGAAGAACATCACCGGACCCATAAGATCTTCAATAAAGTGCACAATGATCAATGCAGACCAGCAAAATAAATAAGACATGATTAGGAAACACCAACAAGCACACTAGAACCAATCGCAATGGATGCACCAACACCACTTAATCAAATCTTCATTGATCAACACGATGATACTCAAGAACACTCAAATAAAAGCAACTGGGACTAGATAGATAACTTGTGGAGCACCAAATCACAAACCATCTAAATTGAAGATACACATGAACATCCCAAACACTCCCAAATCCGTAACTTAAGATATAATCATTCTAGAGCACAATAGAGAAAATACCAGAACACTACAACACTAAACACAGAAAAACCAACCTTCATACCGAAATCCATAACTCGATCAAATTTCCATATATCATCATGAAATCATCACTGAATAAAGTATCTCTAGCTGATTTAGCATATCAAATAGATAAACCAACCAGGTCAACTCTTTGCAATCAATGAAACACCAAAATAACTCTCTATAATACTAAAATACAAGAATATGTTGACATCAATGACAACAACATATCCTAGTAGCAACAATATCCAATAAATAATGCGATTCTGGAGTAATGCAGAGCAAAATCCAAAATACTGAATAACACGAACAATTGAAAACCAACCACAATACTAGACCTCATAACTCAATCAAATCATCATGTGGATCACTTAAAATTTACTTGAATCGACTAGAGATAAGTATATCTAAACCCATTAAACTGCAACAACTCAACTGCAAAACACTGGCCAAACCAACTCATTTAATATGAATACTATATGCGGGAAAATGCAGTGACTAAAATGAATAAATCGAGATCAAAAGACCCACATACCAATGAGACTCTTGGTGCAATTATATGAACTAATTGAATTAGTTTAACTTCCCAAGGGGTGTCCCACTATTCTCAATCTCAGAGGATCCCTAAAGCCAATGTTTTTCTCTCAGATCATTGAGCAAATGACTCAGGAATGACAACTCCAAGAATGAGTGATATATGATCTACATGCATGAATGCATTTGTAAGATCTATATGATGTGTTAAAACTATGATGATTAAGTTTAAGATGAAGATAATGATATGATAAACGATTAACAAATTATCCTAACATGATATACTAGCCTAGCATGAATATTATATGATTTGAAAAATGCTTCTAAATACTATGACGATGTTTTAACAAAGAGAGGCTAAGATGCTTAGTACATTAGGCTATAATGTAGATGCATAAAAATTTGGAGATATGGATAATGAAGAATGAGAGCTCTATTTATAGGGAAAATAGGGCAATGGATGGTTAAGATTGAATTTTCTTAACAAGGGCTACTAGGATTGAAAGTTAATCAATCCATGTTTACAATTATCACTAATGAAATGGTGACACTTGTCAACAAAAGGTTGCTTGAGAGGAGATGCAAGAAGCATTAAATGCCTGAGAAGACATGAAGGTTTCCTCAGGAGGTAAGGGTTAAGGTTAGGTTAGGGTTATCCAATGGATAAAGCTTTTACCCAAGGGGTAAACTCTTGTGCAAGGGTTAATAGGATAACTATGGTCAAAGCCATAAGTGTTTGGTGAGACCCTTGAGTCAAAGGGATAATTAAGTTAGAGGAAAGTCTCTAACCAAAGGTCAAAGGTGAGTTAACCATAAATGGTTATATAAGAGCCTTTAATGGTTTGGAAGACTTTAGAGGTTAATCATTTGAAGATACAAAGCCTTTAATGGTTATTGAAAACTTTGGAGGCTTTGAGAAGTGACCTCCCTTTGCTTAGGAATGTGACAATAATTAGGAGATGAATTAAGGCTAAATTGGAAGTGATTAGAAGAATCTAGAAGGGGTTTAGGAGGCAAGTGGGAGATGTAGGAAAATGCAAGTGGATGAGGGAAAAGGATTTTAATGAAAATAAAATTACTTTATTTCAACTAAAATAGATGCAACTTGCATAAATACAAGTGGGGGGATTTAATAAATAAATTAGATTTATTTATTTGCAAGGATCAATTTAATTAAATGTAAATTTAATTAAAAAGGGAGAAAGGGGAATTAATTAAATAAAGTGATTTATTTAATTAAAGGCTTAGAAAAGGTTTTAGGTGAATTTAATAAAATAAATTGAGTAATTCATTTAATCAATAGATGAAAATGAAGAAATTAATTAAATAAGATTTAATTAATAGGGGGACAGGGTTAAAATAAATATTAAATATTTATTTAAGAAAGTGGTCAGATTTATACGTCTACATTTTGCCCTTCTTTGAAGTGATGTGTGTGCACATGTTGATTCAAAGAAAATGGTTGGATATGCTGCCAAAATTTGATTGATATAATTTTGTGTGTCAAAATATCGATATGATGCCCCAGATGTAGATTTTGTCAATATGAAGCTAATATGAGACTGATATGGAGATTTGATATGATAATATTGTCCTCAAAATTATCGATATGATGCCCTAGATATGAAGAATTAATTTGATATGAAAAGTTGATATGAGACTGATGTCGATATGAGACTGATATGAAATTGATGTCGAGATTCGATATGATGCTCCAGATATGAAGAATTGATTTGATATGAGAAGCTGATATGAAGCTGGTGTCGATATAAAAATGATAGAAATTGATGTGAAGGTTCGATATGATAATGCCCCCTTGGGAGATCATTCATGCACTAAAGGCATGAATGATCTCTTGAAAGAAGAGGAATGTTATTTGAAAGATAGAAGAGTGGATAGTTGATGACATGCATGGGTTTGATAAGATTGATCAAATTGATTGGATTAATAAGATTTATCAGATTGAGATTAAGTCTGGTTTCAAGAATGACACCTCCTGTATAAGACAAAGATGATCAAAATGTCTAGTTTCGGGAATGATATATCATGTATAAGACTTGATCAAAATGCCTGGTTTCAAGAAAGATACATCATGTATAAGACATGATAGATGAGAGTTGGATGAATGATGAAAATATGAAAGTGAAGAAATATTCCATGATGATGCGATAGATATGCATACGAGGGATGCAATAATGAATGTGACTAGATGATGATGATGATGAGACGTATCTTGAAAATGAGATGTATGATGAGAGATGTATATTGAAAATGAGATGTATGATGATAATGATATGAGATGTATAAATGCAGCTAAATGAATGCAACTGAGTATGAAATGCCACTAAATGATCATTGTAATCTTGTTATTGTCATTCCTTTTAGTCACTTGTTTGTGCTCCTTTTGTCATCATTGAGATTTTGATATGTTGAAAGTTAATACAAGCATCATGGTATAATTAAACCATGATGACCTGAGTATAACTTACATGATTTTTGATATTGCAAGATGACACAAGCGTCGAGGTATAATTGAACCAAGATGACCTGAGTGTTGCTTGCGTAAAACAAACAAGAGTTAACCATTTTTTATGTGTGAAATGGAAAATTTCTTCAATGATGTGTTTCCAATCATGTCTCCAAACAAATTTGCACCATACGAATGATCACCTCATAGACAAAAAACCAAAGAAAATACCATATTTTGTCATTGCTTCTCTAGCTCAATGCATCCTTGAGTAGCTCAAGAGATCTAATGATTCAGAAATCAAGATATAAATAGTCAAAACTTTATGCCAAAATTAAAAAAAATCACAATTCAAAATAAAACCATCCATCATATGTGTGTTGAAGTTGCAGTTGGATAATGAACCTATTTTCTAGCCCGATGAGCAGTTTTCACAATGGTTTCTCTAGTATGTTGCTTGTTTGTTGTTTGAATGCTAAAGTGAGATGAATGTTGCCCAAATTATGGACACTCATTGATGTGGATATATACATTGATCACCAAGCCATGATGGGATATGATACGAATAACTGTTTAGATAATCAAGGATGGTGACTAGGCTAAGTATGTTCGGGATAATGTTGCGTGTATAAGTGTTTGACGATGGCTATGGGCTTAGACCAGATGGATCAAAGATATGATGTGAGTACCAATAAATAGAGGAGACGTTCTCTCATAAATAGTGCATGTTGCCAGGTTTTCACCACTTGTTTTTATTGTACCTTTTGATATGTTTTTCATTTTTTTGTATTTTTCTGATTTTTTGATTTTTTTTGCTTTTTGCTTGATCCATGCATTGGATGACTCAAGTGTAGAACTTCTTCATATGTATTTTTTTGGTTGGTTTGTCAAGCACGTCCCCTTCTAAATTTGACAACTGATATGCTCATGATCCATAGTCTGATATGATGACAACGGGTCCCAACCAGTTAGGTTCAAACTTCCCCTTCTTTTCTCGATCTTTCTGATTTCTGGGATTTTCCTTTAGGACAAGATTGCCAATTTTGAAAGCCCTTGGGATGACTTTGTGATTAGAGATTCTGCACATTCATTGCTGATATGCCTTGAGATGGTCATAGGCATGTTGTCATTTTTCATCAAGAAGCTATAGGTCCTGCAACCTGTTTACTTGATATTCCTCATCCAGTATGAGGCCCTTCAAAGATACTCAGAGAGATGGGATTTCTACCTCAAGAGGTAGAATTTCTTCTGAACAATACACCAATGAATATGGTGTAGCCCCTGTAGGTATGCAAATACTCATTCTATAGGCCCAAAGTGCTGAATTAAGTTGTACATGCAAATCCTTGCCAGTATCATTTACTATTTTCTTGAGGATTTTTAGGATTGTTTTATTTGATGCTTCTACTTGGCCATTCCCCTACGAGTAGTATAGTATGGAAAAGGATGTTGGATTTTGAATCATTCGAATAGCTCTCAAACATCTTGATTTTTGAAAGGACATCTGTTATCTATGATGATGGAATTGGGAATGCGATATCTACAAATGAGATAGTTGAGGATGAATGAAGAGATCTATTTTCGAGTTACGGTGGTCTTTGGGACTGCTTCGATCCACTTGGTGAAGTACTCCATGGTGGTGATAATGAAATTATGCCCATTTGAAGAGGAAGGATGAATATTTCCTACCAGATCAAGTCCCCATTGACAGAAAGGCCAAGATGTGGTGAACTGTTGCAACTCCTATACTGGTGCATGTATGAGGTTACCATGAATTTGACATTTAGGACATTTCATAGAAAATTGATAGGACTCTCTTTCCATTATTGGCCAATAATATCCCATTCTCATAAGTTTCTTGGCAAGAGTAGGATCACTTGAATGCATACCACAAATACCTTCATGGAGCTCATGTAAGGCAGAATCAGATTCATTATGATTGAGGCATCGAAGAGGAGTACCATCTAGACCTCGGTGATAAAGTGTGTCAGTGGTTAAGGTATAACGAGCGACTTGTTGGATGAAGCTTTGTTTTTGGTTGCTAGATAGGTCAAGTGGGAGAGTATTATTTTTGAGATAATCATATATTTTCTCGTATAGAGGTGAATTTGAACCGGTCAGGGCATAGATGACTTGGGATGCGGAATTGTCATAGGCTGGGGAAAATAATTGCTCCACTAGAAATTCTTAATGATTATGTTTATCTGGAATTTGTAGAAGTGAGGCGATAGTGGCCATTGCATTGGAAACTCTGTTGTCCAATCTTGGAATTTTCTCAAAGGTGATGTGCACAAAGTATTTTTTTAAGTCATCCACCATTCTCTTGTAAGGCATTAGCTTATCATCTTTTGTCTGATAGTCATCGTTGATCTAGTTGATAACCAATTGAGAATCCCCATAGAATCTTAATTTTGTGGTTCCCCATTCGACAGCCACCTTCATTCCGGTTACCAGGGATTCATATTTAGCAATGTTGTTGGTGCATGGAAATATTAGTCTATAAGATCTTGGAATTGTGTGCCCCTCTAGAGTGATGAACGGGATGCCAGCACCTGATCCATGTTGTGTATAGGATCCATCAAAGTATAGGGTCCATTTCTTGGGGATAATAGTGAGTACATCCATGTCTAGAGATTCCACTTGTAGTGGTTGTTTGTCTAGCAATGGTGCTTCTACCAGTTGATCTACAATTACCTGTCCTTTGATATCTCGTTGTTCTGTGTACTGAATATCAAACTCACTTAGAATCATGACCCATTTAGCTAATCTTCCTATGAGAGTTTCCTTGTTGAGTAGATACTTGAGAGGATTGATTTTTTCTACTAGCTTGATTGTGTGGGCTGACATATAGTGGCAAAAATTTTGAGAGGCAAACACCACTGTTAAGAAAGCCTTTTCGATGAATGTATAATTGAATTCATATCTGTTCAAAGTCCCATTGATGTAATAGATAGCCCTTTATTTTCCTGTTGGATCTTCTTGTGCTAGCACTACCCCCAATGATACTTTTCTTGTTGATATATAGAGAATGAGTGGCTTGCTCGCTATTGGTGGTACTAAAACTAGTGGATTCATTAGATATCGTTTGAGCTAGTGGAATGATTTTGCACATTTGTCCTCCTATCTGAAAGGTATATTCTTATGAAGTAGATGATTGAATGGAAGACATTTATCTACTAACTGAGTGATGAATCATTTGATGGATTGTAGCCTACCCTGTAGAGTTCATAGTTGGCTAATGATTTTAGGAGGTGGCATCTCCATGATAGCCCGAACCTTTGTTGGATCTACTTCGATGCCCTTTTCTGATACAATGTAGCCCAATAGTTTGTCAGATGTGACCCTGAAGACATACTTCTTAGGGTTTAATTTGACCTTGAATTGCTCCAATTGTTGAAAGATTTTATCTAGTATGCCCAGGTGTTCTGCTCTAGTGAATGATTTAGCTAGAAAATCATCCACATAATCCTCCATGAAAGTATGCATCATGTCATGGAGGATTGTTGTCATGGCTCTTTGATAAGTTGCACTAGCATTTTTCAAGCCAAAAGGCATGAAGTTCCAACAATATGTTCCCCATGGACAGGTGAATGTAGTTTTATCTTGATGCTCTGGGACTATCTTGATTTGGTTATAGCCTGAAAAAATATCCATGAGAGATAGCATAGCGTGCCCTATTGTTAGATCAACAATAGTGTCGATGCTTGGTAAAGGAAAATCATCCTTTGGACATTCCTCGTTTAGATCCCTGAAGTCTGTGCATATTCTGATACTTTTATCAGATTTAGAAACTGGTATAATATTTGAGATCCATTCGGCATAGTCTATAGGTCGGATGAATCTGACATCTAATAACTTCTTTAGTTCTGTTTTGACCAATAATGCCACATGTAGATTCATCTTCCTTAATTTTTGTTTGACAGGTTTAGCTCCAGGAGCAATTGATGAGTGATGCCTATTTAGATTTGGATCTACCCCTGACATGTCAGCATAAGACCAAGCAAAATTGATTTTCTTTTCCTTGAAGAATTTGATAAAATCTAGTTGTTCTTTTTCTATGAGTGATTTTGCCAAATGTATGGTTTTGACTGTTGCTTCAATGTCAATCTTTATTGATTGAGTTGGCTCAATCAAGATTGGTGACCTTTCTTGATAATGTTGAGGAAGAGTGTCAAGTCTCCCATCTTTAGGTGCCTCAAAAAGTTTTTCACCTTCAGATATGTCCTTTATTTTTACTTTTTTGTGATCTAATACTTCCATTAACTGGTTTTCACCATTAGATATGTTGTTTATTTCATTTTTGCGACTGAGAGACTTGGCACTCTCTTGGTTGCAAATATCATTATTTTGTTCACTGGTGGAGCATGTTTCCAGGTTGACTAAGCATAAGTATTGGGAAATGGATTCATCGTTTGGGAATATTGGTATATCATGATGTTCGGGTTCTTCCCAGTCTATGAGATCGGGATATGAGTGGTAAGGAGTCATTTGGTGGGTTAAGATCAGCTTCTATAAGTGTCATAATGGAGTCATCGTTATAGTTGTTTGGGATATCAATGAGGTCTATGATATTCTTGAGGTCTTTGATGGTACTGTCCTTGATATTGCCTTGTTCGTATTGTCGTTTCTCATTCTCACTAGCCTCGTAGATATGTGTTGGTCCGAATTCAAACGATAGAGATCTTGAGCCTCGTCCCTCTTGAGAAAGGGGTGTGTATGTGTGGATTGTATCCACCTTAATATCTTCAGTAACATCAGAACAACTATCCTACTCATATTCATTGGAATCGGTTTCAAAATCACTGTCATAGGTTATCTCACTGAATGTGACAGGTATATTGTATGGTGAGAAAAGATCACTAATAATTGGCACAAGTTTAGTAGCTTGTTCTGATTTAGGATTGGTGTTTTCTTGTACTCTTTGAATTTGTCTGTACACCGTTTCTTTTTTGTCAGTAGAAATTTCTTTAGGATGTGGCTCAACCTTGGTTTGATTAGGTTCTTATACATGATGTACTTTTTTATAAGAAGCTTCCTCCTTTTGGATAGCGAGTTCTTCTTGTCGTTTCTTGTTTTCTTGATGCTTTTGCTCCTTCCTTGTATTTTATGTTGCTTGGTTTAGTGCTTCTTGCCATGAGTCTTCATTATATTTTTTCTTTTCCTTCCATTGAGGCTTGTGATGGTGATTTTTGCTTCTGCATAGGCAGAATATGTTGGCCATACCCAAAACTTGTTTTGTCTTTTGCAAATTATGAATGGGGTTGTATGGGTTTTGTGATGCCTTCTTGATGCTTGCCAAAAGGTCCTTTTCCTTTGTATCCTATTTGTTACATGATCTGTAGCCCATTGCCATATTGTTATATCGGTATGGCCACTTCTATGGTAGCAGCTCTGATTTCTTCTTCATCCTTGTATATCTAGCTAAGGATGTCTTTATATTCTAATTCTTCAACCAGCATGCCCATTTGGATAAATTTACCATCAAACTTGGTGATGGGCCAGGTTGCTTGATGTCTTGATATGGAAGGTTGTCCATAAGACCTTGGTGAAGTTGTCTATTTAGATAGACATAAGGGTTCAAAAGAGTACTCCCCCATGCCTTGGTCCTTTATTTTCATCTTTTTCTTGAAATTCATGGATAGAGACTTGAGTTCTTCTTGATGGTTGGATGATGAGGAAGCTTGGGCCTCCCTGTTATGTGGAACTAGGCTATCTTGAGCTACCCCCATAGCATTGCAATACTGAAAAGGTTTATTATCTATAGATATTGAAATTTCTTGTCCATTGTAGGGGTCGTACTAGTAAAGATAAGTGTATGAGGAATGTTTGGGGTTGCCATTGATGGCAACTCTAATCACAAATCACATCTGGTATATGCTAAAGTGTTCTATTGGAAGTTTTATATCTATTTTTCTTAATTTTGAAAGGTGGAATATAGTATGTGACAAAATATGAATACATTGAGCATAACTCAATTTTGGTTGCCTAGTTTTGGTTATGGTAGAAGAGTTAGGTGATTGGATATTCGAGACAACTTATTTCACAATCCCAGTCTCCGGTATTGATTCTCGTGCAAGATAGAATATCCAGTATCCGGTAATTCAGGAGAACAAGGTTATTTTGGTGTAGCATGTTATGCAAAATCTTTGCGATGATTTTGGTGATTGATTTTGAGTTCGAGGTGGTCAAGAGGACATGTGTGAAGCATTAATCAATTTATTTAGGTCCACATATGGATTTGTAATTAGATTGAACTGACTTATTGTTACATGTTTCATGTTACATATTATGCAGTTTTCAGGTCAACATGGAATTGATTTAATTTGGTGGTGCGGATATATAAGAATGATTTGTATGAACATTTTGGTGATTATATGTGAGTGTGTGAATATTGTGTGATATTTTGAGCACAATTTCATGTGCGTTATCCTTGGATTGGTGCTCTATTATTTGATAGAGTAGTAGAACAGAGTAGTTTGTCAGAATAGTGGTAGAAGACTATTGGTGCTTAACCAGAACTGCATTTCAGCATTTGTAGATTATATCCATCAGTTCATTCAATAATTTATCATTTTTAATCTTTTATAGGACAGTGAGTCTGCCAAGGTTGTAGCCCTCTTCTTTTGTAATTGAGAAGTGAGCTCTAGGTAGTGTGCTTGAATGTATGTGCATTCCCCTCTTGTAATATTATTATACTCCTGATCACAGTATTATAATATTGTGGGTCTCAATCCCACCTTGGTTTTTCCCTTTTTGGATTCCCATGTAAAAATTATGATGTTATGGTTGTGTGCTTGTTTGTGTTCAGTTTCTACACTTTGATTTTATTCATTTGCATCTGGTGGTTAAGAATCAGTTTAAGAAAGTTGTTAATTATAGAACACTGATTCCCCCACCCCTCTCAGTGTTTATTGATTCCAACAATTGGTATTCGACAATACTTCCTCTGAGGAAGCCTAACAGCTTGAGGAAGATTCGAGAGATTGAATCAATGGACTCTAGTTTGCAAAAACAACTTATTGTGGCACTTGAAGACCTAGATGCAACAAGGAAAGAAGCAAGTAGCCTAAGTATAAATATGAGTGATGCTGAAAGTTTCATTGAGTCATTGAAAGAACAAGTGAACACATCCAAAGAGAAGAGAAAGGAGTTGATGGACAAACTCAAGGTGAAAGAAGAGAAAAGCACTGATGATCAAGTTCTGAAAGACAAGATAGATGAATGCGAAAAACTTGCTAGAGATAATGCAGTCTTGAAGAATGAAATGCAATCCATTGTGATGAAGCTAACAAAGGAGATTTAAGACAAAAAGAATAATGAAGAAAGCTTGAGTCATTCTCTAAAGGATAGATCTAATGAATGTTGCAGATTGAATCATGAAAATGACCTGCTAAAGCTTGCATTGGTGCAATCTTGGAATAATGAGCAAGAGCTTGAAAGAAAAATCATAAATCTAAGAGAAGAACTTGCTACTACTAATGAGTACAAAGAAAAATTCAACACTAGCTTGGTTAAGCTGGATGAGATGCTACAAAGTTAGAAGAATAAAGGCGATATGGGAGGACTTGGGTTTGAGAAAGGAGAAAGCTTCAGATTTGGTCAAAGCAATCATCAGAAGAACAAGAGAGCTCTAGTAAGACAACCTAGTGCTTATAAATCCAATGGTAAATTTCTTGTTTGTAATAAATTTGGTCATATGGCAAGTCAACGCATAAATAGAGCTAATCAAAATAATTCATCATTCTCCGGACAATGTTTCAATTACAATAAATATGGTCATAAGTCATTTGAATGTAGAAGTATGGTAAATAGGAGAAATATGAGATGCTGTGCTTGTGGAAGATTTGGACATATTTCTAACCAATGCAGATCTAGAAGAAATCAAGGTAATTTCAGGCCTAATCAGAGAAACAACATTGTTTTCTATGCTTGCAACAAATCCGGTCACATTGAAAAATATTGTAGAAGCAACAATATAAGCAAGAATGCTTTGGCAGACAATAACAAAGTAGATGAAAAGAGAAAAGTGAAGGTTGAAGGGATCAAAGAGAAACACAAGAAGATGTGGGTTAAAAAGGATGATTCAAATGCACTATATGGGTCCACACCTGATTCCGTTGTTGGATCTTCATCCAGTAACTAAGGCATTTGGCCTTAGGGCGAAGATTTTCATGTAGATCCTTAAAATCCCCTTTTTGAGATCTATAACCAGCCATGGAAGGTTGCAGATGATTGTAAATGGTTGTGCAGATAATCCTGAGAGATATCCAGAAGATTTCATGTAGATTTGATACTCTGGTGAAATATCCATGAGATATAGAGCATCCTGGAGAACTTTAGGGTTGAGAATTTATTGCACCTTAAAGTTAGGTATTCAGAAGATAAAAAGGAATTGTAACATTCATTTCTCACATTGCATTCAAAGTGAAAGAGAAGAAGATTGTGGAAAAGAATATTGTGGAGCTAAACCAGATCTTGTGAGGATTGGATGAATATTTATTGCATCTGATTGGAGATAAAAAGGTATTTTTTGAATTCAAGCTATTTGTTCATAAACTAGAATTCGATAATGGCATCATCTAGTTCTGGTGTAGTGACTCCATTGGTTGTCGAGATAACTAATAGGGAAAGGATGACGTTCAAGAAGAACCCATTCAAATTGATGGAAGATGATCGAATGGAGCATTTTCATCTAGTCTGTATGGGGTTTTGCACATTGAAGATATTAGGGTATACATCCATTGCAATATTGAGGAGCTTAGGAATGCTAAAATGCTAACTCTGTATACTACGCACATGATAGATGGTATGGGAAACCTTAAACCTAATTTCAAATCTCTCTAAGATAAGGGTTTCATTTAGTTTGTGAAATTTTTGGTTTTTGATGAACCCAAATGGGTTAGGTAAATTTTGAGAAGGGTACATGATAAATTTATATGGCTTGATAAACCATATAAGATCACCAAGAGTGCAGTCCAAGCAACAACATGTCTAAATGCAACCGGTGAAGTTCCTAGTTTGAGAAATGTGAATAACATGACCTTAACAGAGGTAACCGGTTCCCAGCATAATAGTAGATCAATAACAATAAGTTACATTATTGAGTATGATGTGAGATTTGCATCCATGGTGATAGGGTGCAAGTTATATCAATCCAGCAGAGAAAACTCAGTCTCTGGTATGACCATATATATTTCTTATCAAATTCTTAAGGAAGATAAGTTGTATGACCTATGTGGGGTAGTTTTGAGCAAATTAATGAGAAATTTAAAGAAGATAAAGTAGGATAAGAAGCATGTCTTTAAGTTTGGTACTTTGATTAGGGTGTGTGCACCAAGATGGTGTGGAAAAAAGTGGACACACCCCCAAAAAATATGAAAAAACACAAAACGCGCACAAGGTATTTCAAATTAAAAAAACCCTGTACGCATTTAGGCTCATTTTTTCGAGCCTAAACAAAGATAAACCACATACAAGGCTTAAAGTATACTAACTGTGTACGCAGTTTAGAAACTAAAACCACGTATGAGGTTTTATTTTGTAAACCATGTACGCATTTGTTAGTCAATAAAAATTAAATTAGTAATATGGACTTGTATGTAATTCATTTAGCATTCCATTAGGTTTTTTTTGTAAGATATATACATAAAATATAACATTTAAGTATACTACTTTAAGTTATATTTTATGTATATATTGTCAGGATGTTTGAGAGTGGTTCTAGATCTCTAAGAGTTATAATGTAGACTCTAGTTTTTTGAGTATTCTTATAAATTTCAAACTTAGTCAAATTTCAGTAATCAGCATGCTCGTACCAACATTATCTCTCATCTCTTCCCTATATTTCCCCTCTCTCTTCCTTAACCCCTACCTTTTTGTCTCTTAGGCCTCTCCCTCTCTACTTTCTTCCCTCTCTCAGGTATCTCTTGCTCTCTTTCGCATCTCCCTCACCCTCTTTCTCTCTTTTGCCTATCCCTCTCTTTCTCTTCCTCTCTCAAATATCTCTATCTCTCACTCTCTCCCCCTCTCTTTAGTGTATCTCTCTCCCATTCTCTCCCTCTCCCTCCCCCTCCCTTTCTCTTCCTCTTTCAAGTATTTATTTCCCTCTAACTCTCTTTCTCTCTCCCCCTCTTGCTCCATTTCTCTTTCTCTCAAGTCTCTCTTCTTCTCTCTGTCAAGTCTCTAGCTATCAACCTTTATCTATCTATATCTCTCTCCTCTTCTATCAACTCTCTCTCTCTCTCTCTCTCGCTCTCTCTCTCTCTCCCATTCTTTCTCTCTTAAATCTCTCCCCCTATTTGCCTCTATCTCTCCATCTCACTCTCCTCCTTTGTTAAGTGTATCTCTTTCTCACTAACTTCCTACCCCCCCTTCTCTTTTTCACTCAAGTCTCTCTCTCTCTCTCTCTCTCTCTCTCTCTCTCTCTCTCTCTCTCTCTCTCTCTCCCATTATTTATCTCTAAAGTCTCTCCCTCTCATACTCTATCTCTTTATCTCACTCTCCCCTTCTCTCGGGTGTATCTCTCTCTCATTCTATCCCTCTCTCCCTTTCTCACTACCCCCCTTTCTCACTCTCTCCCTCTCCCTCTCTTCGTACATATTTCTCTAGTCTCTTGTACTCACCTTCCATCCCTTCCTCCCTCTCACTCAGACTCTCTCTATCTCTCACCCTCTCTTTCTCTCTCTCCCACCTTCCCTCCCTCTACCTCTCAAGTCTCTATCACATCTTCCCTCCCTCCACCTCTTAGGTCTCTCTTTCTCTCTCAATCCCTCCATCCGCCTCTTAGATCTCTCTATATCTCCCCCACTCCCCATCTCTCTCTCTCTCTCTCTCTCTCTCTCTCTCTCTCTCTCTCTCTCTCTCTCTCTCTCTCTCACACATACACACACTCACTATCCTCCTCTCTTAGGTGTATCTCTCACATTCCCTCCCTCTCTAGGGTCGTATGGTATCCTAGGGATCCATGCATGTGTATCTCTCTCTCTCTCTCTCTCTCTCTCACTCACTCTCTCTCACTCTCTCTCACTATCCTCCTCTCTTAGGTGTATCTCTCTCACATTCCCTCCCTCTCTAGGGTCATATGGTATCCTAGGGATCCATGCATGTGTCCTAGGGGGTCAAAGAACTATTAGCAATTTGGAGGAATTGATTATGTGTTGCATTGATGTTTGTCACTGATGGCAACACCGGTTGTCTACCAGGTTCCTGTAGATTGGTTGGTTTATGATATTGATCTGGAGATCATTTACAGTATGCTCCAGTTTGTGGAATTGGTTTGGATTGGTCATTCATGTGTTCCTGATGCATTTCACCATCTGTTGGTTCAGGACTTGATGATTCGGAAGCTATTATTCATTCTAGTAAGCCTTTTGGTTACCAGTAAAGGTTCTACTAGTAGACATTTATTGAAGGTCTTTTGATGCACTTGATAAGTGGTCTTGGTGTAGCTTCTAGATGATTTGCAGGATGCTATTGGTTATCTTGATCATGTTCTAGTTAATCAATGGTGTTGCATTTGGCTTATGGCAACCTATTTTGGGTCCGGTGCTATCTATGTTATGGTGTGGTTTATGTAATGTGTTGTTAATTGATCCCGATACATTACCAGTTGGATTTATCAATTGGATTATGTTTCTTCGGTCTCAGGATGAATTGGATTATCATTGGTTTGTGGGTTTATGTAATGAATTTATTGTATTATCTTTTAGGTGGCCGACCTAATTGTTTAGGTCTCGGGTTGGTATATATATTTGATGTAAGATCTCTTTGTAGATCATGGTGGGTTATGGGATTATCTGTGTGTGAATAAAGTTGTAATCATATGCAGAGGTTTTGGTTGATCATAGGTGATCAAATTGGGTTTTTGTAAGAGATCTAACGCCTTCGGTATTGAGCTTAATCAAAACTATACTTAGGCATAGCAGATGTTATCTTTGCAGTTCACTATTCTTTTTGGATTATAGTCTGGATTTCTACTGTAGTTAGTGAGGATCCTTTTGTGATGAGCAGTATCCTCTAGGTTGTTGGTCTTCCTGCATGTGTAGGCCCCTCTCTTTGTAATCACATATTTACTACAGAAGTATTATCTAACTGTGGGCAGGCTTCCCACCGTGGTTTTCCATGTACAAATATTGGTGTTATGTGTTGTGGACGGTTGGTAAATGTTCTTTAATTTATGTCTATTCTTAATTTCTATATCTGTTATTATGGTATTTGGTACAAGTATTCTGGTAAAAGGTTTTAATCATTTAAAGTCATTTAACTTGTTGACAACTAATTCACCCCCCTCTCAGTTGTCCTTCGGTTATCTGGGATATCTAACAAGATCACCATATGACCCAGAATGATATATAAGGGGTCATATAGAGTCCTAAGGGGTCATAGGACACCATATGACCCCATAGTACATCATATGACCCATAACCACACCAAAATGGTGTCCTAAGGGGTCATAGAACACCATATGATCCCATAGTACATCATATGACCCATAACCACACCAAAATGGTGTCCTAAGGGGTCATAGAACACCATATGACCTCTTAGGACACCATACGACCCATAAAAATACCATATGGAGTCCTAAGGGGTCATATGGTGTCCTAAAGGGGTTGTAGGAGACCATATGACCCCTTAGGACACCATATGGTGTTGTTATGGTTTGTATGTTGTCCTAAGGGGTCATATGGCATCCTATGACCCCTTAGTACACCATATGGTTTTGTTATGGGTCGTATGGTGTCCTAAGGGGTCATAGGATACCATATGACCTCTTAGAAAATAATATGACCCCTAACCACACCTAAGGGGTCATATGGTGTCCTAAGGTGTCATAGGACACCATATGACCTCTTAAGAGACCATACGACCCATATGGAGTCCTAAGGGGTCATAGAACACCATATGACCCCTTAGGTCACCTAAGGGGTCATAAGGAGTCCTAAGGGGTCATAAGACACCATATGACCCCTTAGTACACCATACAACCCATAACGCCATCAAATAGTTTCCTAAGGGGCCATAGAACACCATATGACCTCTTAGGACATCATGCGATCCATAACGACATCATATGGAGTCCTAAGGGGTCATAGAATACCATATGACCTCTTAGGACACCATACGATCCATAACGACACCTTATGGAGTCCTAAGGGGTCATATGGTGTGCTAAGGGGTCGTAGAAGATCATATGACCCTAACAACACATAAGGGGTCATAAGACACTATATGAACCCTTAAGACACCACACGACCCATAATGACACCATATTGTTTCCTAAGGGGTCATATGGTATCCTAAGGTGTCATAGAACACCATGTGATCCCTTAGAACACCATACGACCCATAAGGACACCATAGAATGACACCAAATGGTGTCCTAAGGGATCCTATGGTGTTCCAAGGGGTCACAAAACACCATATGACCTCTTATTACACCATACAACCCATAATGACACTATATGGAGTCCTAAGGGGTCATATGGTGTCCTAAGGGGTTGTAGGACACTATATGACCCTTTAGGACACCATACAATGCTTAAAGACTCCACATGGTGTCCTAGGGGGTCATATGGTTTCCGATGGGGTCATATGACCCCTTAGAACACAATACAACACATAACGACACCATATGTTAGGTCCTAGAGACAACTAAGAGGGGGGGTGAATCAGTTGTCTAATAAATTCAAACCAAAAACAACTCAACCAATTTAATGCATAATACCGGTAAACCAGTTAAGTGTGTTGGTAGATAGTGTTAATAGTTAATTGCTATACCGGTAAAGATTAATGCATGAAACATAAACACAAAGTCATCCACAACACATAACACAAAAATTTGTACGTGGAAACCCTGTAAGGGGAAAAACCACGGTGGGAAACCTTACCCACAATCAAATGATACTACTGCAAATAGTAAGTGTACATAAATGGGGTCTGCACATGCAAAAAGGCCAACATCCTAGAGCTCACTACTCAATCACAAAATGGGAGTCACACTGACTACAGTTGGATGATTAAATCCAATAAGAATGTACTACACAAAATAGCATCTTCATATGCTAGATTCAGTACCAGTGTAATGCTGATATGCTTCCACAAAAACCTAGCTTCTCCTTCAAATGATGTCTTCGTGTATAGCTCTACTTAATCTTGCATATACCTTCACTTAGTTCTTTTTTGCATTTCCCCATTCGATCTTACAAATAAAATCTTACATTTATACCCTAGAATGTACTACACAAAATAGCATCTTCATATGCTAGATTCAGTACCGGTGTAATGCTGATATGCTTCCACAAAAACCTAGCTTCTCCTTCAAATGATGTCTTCGTGTATAGCTCTACTTAATCTTGCATATACCTTCACTTAGTTCTTTTTTGCATTTCTCCATTCAATCTTACAAATAAAATCTTACATTTATACCCTAGAATGTACTACACAAAATAGCATCTTCATATGCTAGATTCAGTACCGGTGTAATGCTGATATGCTTCCACAAAAACCTAGCTTCTCCTTCAAATGATGTCTTCATGTATAGCTCTACTTAATCTTGCATATACCTTCACTTAGTTCTTTTTTACATTTCCCCATTCGATCTTACAAATAAAATCTTACATTTATACCATAACCTAAGACCAATTTTAGTAGGTCGGCTCTACAAGATATTACAATAAAAAATTTTACAAACAATATAATATCCAATGAAATAATTGATTAAACATGTCGTCTTAAAGCATTTACAACAATAATAAATTATCTCTATAGCATGCCATGCTGATCTGGAAAAGATAAACCTGTCGGTGTAACCCTAGGTAACCTTGGACCTATTTGTCGGTAAAAGAAAATATGCAAATATGATTATACCAATGATTAATTATTCAAAACAAAGTGTCCACATGATGTCTTCGACATTACCAAGTGTCGGTGATCATTATATCCTGCCAGTGAACCATATACCAGTAACTGTGCAATAGTTACTTGTTTGCCGGTGAATGCTGCTGGATCTCCAGAGTACTAGTGCTTTAGTAGGTGTTGACATCAATGACAAAACCATACCAAAATACCAACAATCTCCCCCTTTGGCATTGATGGAAACACAAGATGGAAAAACCATCAAAGTGCCAAAATAGAAATGCCAAAAACCAAAAACCAACAATCTTTCTCAAAAAGATCATAACCAAAATACAAAGAGTAATAGGCTGTCTCAAACAACAATCTCTCCCCCTGGGAGCAACATGTGTTATTCAAAGTTCTCTTAAAAGATAATATGTTTTTCCATAGATATCTCTCCCCCTTTGACATCAAATGCCAAAGTTATAATAATACCAAGTTCATATACAAAATACCAATCAATTAAATATACCAACTACTCCCCTTGAGAAGTAGCTTCCTCATCAAAGACCAGAGTAAAAGATTTGTCTTTAAATTCTGTTGGTTGATGACAATCATCAACTATCTAAGTCTCTACCAGTGGTGGTATGACTCCAAGCTGATCTCTGAGATATTCAAAAGTCTCCTTAGGCAAAGGTTTTGTGAAAATATCTGCAAGTTGTTCTTTAGTATTCACATAAACCAGTTTTATCTCTTTTTCTTCAACTTTTTCCCTTAGAAAATTCAGTTTGATAGAAACATGTTTTGTTTTAGAATGTAATACCGGATTCTTAAATATATCAATTGCTGCAGTGTTATTACAATATATGGTAATAGTTTCCTTGCATTTTACCTTTATGTCTTTCAACATTTGCTTAAGCCATAGTACCTGTGTACAGTTAGTTGTTGTTGCAACATATTCTGATTCTGTTGTTGATAAAGATGTACAACTCTATTTCTTACTCAACCAAGAGACTAATCTCTTTCCAAGAAAGAATGCTCCACCGGTGGTGCTTTTTCTATCATCCACATCTCCTGCCCAATTTGCATCTGTGTATGCACATAGATCAAAATTTTCATCTCTAGGATACCATATAATCCAAGATTTGCAGTGCCTTGTAAGTACTAGAAAATCCTTTTTACTACTGATTCATGATTTTCTCTAGGATTACTTTGAAATCTAGAAACAATACATACTGCATTCATAATATCAGGTCTGGTTTGTGTCAAATACAGTAAACCTCCTATCATAGATTTATATCTAGTTGGATTAACAGGTGTAGATTCATCCCTTTGAGATAATTTGTCATTTGTAGTCATAGGTGTGCTTACCGGTTTAGAGTTATCCATCCCAAATTTCTTTAGTAACTCTTTCAAGTACTTGGATTGACTCAAAAATATACCTTTGTCAGTCTGTGAAATCTACAATCCTAAAAAGAATTTTATTTCTCCAATCATAGACATTTCAAATTCTTGCTGCATTTTAATAGAAACTTCTTTACATAATCCATCTTCTCCTCCAAAGATTATATCATCAACGAATACTTCTATAATCAAGATATCATCATTAGTTATTTTGTAATATAAATTGATGTCTGCATTTCCTTTAGAAAAACCAATCTTTAAAAGATACTTATCCAACCTTGCATACCAAGCTCTTGGGGCTTGTTTCAATCCATACAGAGATTTTCTTAACCTGCAAACCATATCATTGTCATCTGTCAAAGAAAATCCACCAGGTTGTTCAATATAGACTTCCTCTTCAAGATCTCCATTCAAGAATGCACATTTAATATCCATTTGATAAACTTTGTATTTCTTATGAGCTGCAAAAGCCAAACATAATCTGACTACCTCAATTCTAGCTACCGGTGCAAAGGTTTCATTGTAATCAACTCCTTCTTTCTGAGAATATCCCTTACACACTAGTCTTGCTTTATTTCTTACAACCTTACCATCTTCATTGAGTTTGTTCTAAATACCCATTTGGTTACAATAATATTTTTATCTTTAGGCCGGGGAACTAATGTCCAAGTGTTATTTTTCTCAATTTGTTCTAATTCTTATTCCATAGCTTTAATCCAAAATTTATCTTCACATGCCTCATTAATAGATGATGGTTCAATTTGAGAAATAAGACATACCTCTTCATTTACCAATCTTCCTCTTGTCATAACTCCTTTAAATTTGCTCCCAATTATCTGATCTTCAAAATGATTCAATTTTACATACTGGGGTGTCTTAGTTTGTTGTTGTTCTTCAATTACTATGGAATCCTCTGATGGTACCGGGATAACTGGATCTTCATTCTATACTGGTGGATTTAGTATAGGTTCATTTGTCACAATTTCTATTGCCAGTTCAAAATCTATATACCTTGAAGTTCCTCTGAATTGTTCATCAATTTTTACATTTGTACTCTCAACAATTTTCTGCAATCTTTTATTAAAACATCTATATGCCTTGCTCTTAGATGAATAACCAAGAAATATTCCTTCATCACTTCTAGGATCAAATTTGCCAATATACTCATCTCTTCTAATATAACATTTACTTCCAAAAATTCTGAAATACTTAAGAGTAGGAGTAATACCAAACCATAGTTCATGAGGGGTCTTACCAGTTTCACCTTTGATGTGAACTTTGTTGAATGTATAGATGGCTGTGCTGACCGCTTCTCTCCAATATACATGTGGTAAATTTGCTTTAGATAACATACTTCTTGCTGCATCCAAGATAGTTCTATTTTTCCTTTCAACAACTCCATTTTACTGTGGTGTCCGAGGTGCTGATAGTTGTCTTCTGATTCCATTCACTTCACAGAATGTATTAAAGTCCTTAGATGTGAATTCTCCTCCTTGATCTGATCTTAAACATTTGATTTTCTTACCGGTTTCATTCTCAACCATTGCTTTGAACAGTTTGAACTTTCCAAGTGCTTTTGATTTTTCTCTGAGAAAAGTAACCCAACACATTCTAGAATAATCATCAATAATTAGCATGAAATATCTATCACCTTGTAAGCTTTTAGTTCTAGTTGAACCACATAAATCAGTGTGAATCAAATCAAGAGCATTATTGGATTTTTCTGGAATACTTTTGAAACTAGCTCTAACTTGTTTTCCGAATTGACATTCCTTACATATTGTATTCTGAGGTTTCACAATTTTAGGTAGATCTCTAACTGCCTTAGAAGTAATGATCTTTATCATGCAATCAAAGTTTACATGACAGAGTCTCTTATGCCATAACCAACTTTCATCTATATGTGCAATCAAGCATGCCTTTTCACTGTTATTCAAATGAAAGATATTACCTCTAGTCTGATTATCGGTTGCAATTTCCAAACCAGTTCTATTCATGATTTTGCATTTTCCATTTTTTAATTTTAACTGAAATCCTTTCTCAACTAAATGACCAACACTTAAAAGATTATGCTTTAATACTTCAACATAGTAGACATTGTCAGTGTTATGCTTACCATCAAGAGATATTGTAGCCTTACCTTTCATTGAACAGGCTTTGTCATCTCCAAATCTTACTAAACCTCCATTGTGTTCTTGAAAGTTAAAGAATTTACCTTTGTCTCCTGTCATATGATGTGAGCATCCTGAGTCAATGATCCATTTATCCTTTACTTCAACTTTAACTGCTAGGGCTTGTTCTACTGGTTGAGCAATAGGTGCCGATTGATCTTCTATTATAGCAACAAAAACCCATCCATTATCTGTTGGATCCTCAATCAGAATCATCAGTTACACCTTCATCAACAATGTAACAAGATTTGTCTTTGTTCTTCTTAAATTTGTATCTCTGATATTCAGGATTAGGCTTGTATGTTCTTCTAGCTTCTTCTCTTAGTCTAGCATGTCTATCAGGGCATCTCGAAGCCATATGACCAATCTTATTGCAGTTAAAACATTTAAAGGGTGCTTTACCTTCATATTTACTTCCAACTGGACCTTTTGGTATTTTCCTTGCAAATAGTGCTTCAAGTTCTTCAAGTTCTTCATTTTCCTTCCTAGTTTCTTCAAGTTCTCTTGCATAAAAGGCTTTCCAATCTTATTTGTCAAATGATGGAGCAAATGATGTTGATGCTTTAAAGGCCAAATCTATCTTTATAGTAGCAACAGGACCAAATTCCTCAATTTCAAAGGCTGAAAGTTTTCCAATTAATGTATCCCTAGTTACTGATGTATTAGGCATTGTTCTCAACTCATTTATAGCAGTAACCTTCATTTTATATGCCGGTGGCAATCCTCTTAAGATTTTTGAAACAATTTCATCCTCACTCAAGGTTCCTCCATAACATTTAACACCCAAACTAATTTCATTTACTCTTTCCATAAAAGAAAAAGTCCTTTCATCTTCTTCCATTTTCAGATGTCCATACTTGACTCAGAAGCTTTCAAGTTTTGCAATCTTGACTATGGAATCTCCTTCATTTAGTGTTTCCAAATGATCCCAAATAGCTTTAGCAGTAGACCTATCTGATAATCCCATGATTTGTTGATCTGATAAGGCACTCAAAAGTGCTTCTCTTGCTTTGCAATCATTCTCTCCATCTTTAGCTAAGGTAGTTGGAGCGGTCTGACTAGCTACAACAGCAATATAACCATTCTTTGTAACTTCCCAGATGTCTTTACCAATGCAATTTAGATGTGTCTCCATCCTGATCTTCCATATCCCATAGTTGGTTCCATCAAGTTTAGGACAGTCCTTCCTAAAATAATTCATAGTCATTGGATCTCCTCAAGTTGTTAAACTTCTGCAAAAGAGGACTAAGCTCTGATACCAATTGTTAGGTCCCAGAGACAACTGAGAGGGGGGGGGGGTGAATCAGTTGTCTAATAAATTCAAACCAAAAACAACTCAACCAACTTAATGCATAATACCGGTAAACCAGTTAAGTGTGCCGGTAGACAATGTTAACAGTTAATTGCTATACCGGTAAAGATTAATGCATGAAACATAAACACAAAGTCATCCACAACACATAACACAAAAATTTGTATGTGGAAACTCTGTAAGGGGAAAAACCACGGTGGGAAACCTTACCCACAATCAAATGATACTACTGCAGATAGTAAGTGTACATAAATGGGGTCTGCACATGCAGAAAGGCCAACAGCCTAGAGCTCACTACTCAGTCACAAAATGGGAGTCACACTGACTACAGTTGGATGATTAAATCCGATAAGAATGTACTACACAAAATAGCATCTTCATATACTAGATTCAGTACCGGTGTAATGCTGATATGCTTCCACAAAAACCTAGCTTCTCCTTCAAATGATGTCTTCATGTATAGCTCTGCTTAATCTTGCATATACCTTCACTTAGTTCTTTTTCACATTTCCCCATTCGATCTTACAAATAAGATCTTACATTTATACCATAACCTAAGACCAATTTTAGTAGGTCGGCTCTACAAGATATTACAATAAAACATTTTACAAAAAATATAATATCTGATGCAATAACCAATTAAACATGTCAGCTTAAAGCATTTACAACAATAATAAATCATCTCTATAGCATGCCATGCTGATCTGGAAAAGATAAACCTGCCGGTGTAACCCTAGGTAACCCTAGACCTATTTGCCGGTAAAAGAAAATATGCAAATATGATTATACCACTGATTAATTCTTCAAAACAAAGTGTCCACATGATGTCTTCAACATTACCAAGTGTCTTCCATATCATTCCAAGTGTCGGTGATCATTATATCCTGCCGGTGAACCATATACTAGTAACTGTGCAATAGCTACTTGTTTGCCAGTGAATGCTGCCTGGATCTCCAGAGTGCTAGTGCTTTAGTAGGCGTTGACATCAATGACAAAATCATACCAAAATACCAACACCATATAGGTGCCTAAGGGGTTATATGGTGTCCTAAGGGATCATAGGACACCATATGACCCCTTAGGACACAATATGACCCCTAATAACACCTAAGGGGTCATATGGTATCCTAGGGGATCATATAACACCATATGACCCCTTAGGACACAATACAACCCCATAACGCCACCATATGGTGTCGTAAGGGGTCATATGGTGTCCTGAGGGGTCGTAGGACACCATGTGACCCATTAAGACCCCATATGGTCTCTATCTCTTTCCCTCTAACTCTTTTTACCTCTCTCCCTCCCAACCCCTTTCTCCCTCTCACCCTCTATCTATGTCTCTCTCTCACTCCCCCTGTCTTAGGTATTTCTCTCTCTCATTATCTCTCTCTCTCTCTCTCCATCTCTCCCTACCCCTCCCTTTCTCTTTCTCTTTCTCTTTCTCTCTCCCTTTCTCTTAGGTATCTCTCTCCCATTCTCTCCATTCTTTCCCTCTCTCCCTCACTCCCCATCCATATCTCTCTCCCCTCTCTCTCTCCCTCCCCTTCCTCTCTCACTCTATCTCTCACTTTCACTCCTCTCTCCCTCTCTCTTAGGTGTCTCTCTCTCCAATTATTTCCTCTCTCTCTCTCTCTCTCTCTCTCTCTCTCTCTCTCTCTCTCTCTCTCTCTCTCTCTTTCCCTCTTTTCCTCTCTCCCTCCCTCATCCTCTATCTTCTCTCTCCCTCTCCCCCTCCCATTATTTCCCTCTCTACCCTTCTCTCCCTCTATCTCTCTCTCCCTCTACCAGGTCTCTGTCCCCCCTCTTAGGTGTCTCTCTTTCCTATTCTCTTCATCTTTCCCTTTGTCCCTCCCTTATCCTCTCTCTTCCCTCTCCCTCTCTCATTCCCATTATTTCCCTCCCCCTCCCTCAAGTGTATCTCTCTCACATTATTTCCCTCTCTCCCTTTCTCTTTCTCTCTCAAGTCTCTCTCTATTTCCCTCTAACACTCTTTCTTTCTCTCCTATTCTCTTTCTCTTTCTCTCTCAAGTATCTCTCCCTCTCACCCTCTCTTTCCCTCTTTCCCTCTCTCCCTCACAATCCTAACCTAAGAGATAGAGAGAGACCTAAGAGAGAGATAGAGACTAAGTAATAGGGAGGAAGGGATGGAAAATGAGTATGAGACTAGAGAAAGATCCTAGTCGAGAGAGAGGGGTGGAGGAAGGTAAGGGTTGATAGAGAGAGAGAGAGAGAGAGGTTGATGGAAAGAGAAGAAGAGACTAGAGATAGAGAGAGCCTATGTGAGAGAAAGAGAGGGAGGAAGGGAGGGGTTGAGGGAGTTGAAGTGAGAGAGATGGAGGAAGGGAGGGGTTGAGGGAGGGAGAGGGGGAGAGAGAGGGGGAGAGAGAGATCTCAAGTGAGAGAGAGAGGGAGGGAGGAAGATAGGGCTCTCTAGTTTTGTCTTTCTCACTTCATCCCTCCTTCCTTCCCTATCTATTTTTCTTTATCTCACACTCTAAAAAATCTCTCTCCTTCTCTCTACCTACCACTCTTTTCATCCCTCACTACTTTTAACTCCTCTAACTCTCTACATCTTTCCCTTCATAATCTCTCTCTAAATATCATCTCTACTTCTATCTATCTAACCTATCTATATCTCTCTCTCTCTATCTATCTAGGTATTTAGATAAATATTTTAAGGGGGGTGTGCAAAAAGGTAGGTAGATTATGTAGATAATAAGAGCTTAGTGATTACTGAAATTTGATTATGTTTGAGAAATTATAATATCTAAAGCTTGGGGAGAGAGGAGAGAGTGAGATAGATAGAGGTGAAGAAAGGATGAGAAAGATAGGAAAATAGATAGGTCTAGTGCTTAGGGGAGACACATAGAATGAGATGGAGAGATATCAACTGAATGATGATACAAGCCTATTGATTACTAAAATTTGACTAAATCTGAAAAATTATAGGATCTCTTAAAATCTAGAATCTGCATTATGACTCCTAGAGATGTGAAATTACTCTCAAACATCCTGACAATATATACATAAAATATAACTTAAAGTATACTTAAATGTTATATTTTATGTATATATCCTGCTGAAAAACCTGATGGAATGCTAAATGATTTCATACAAGTCTGTATTACCAATATAGCTTTATTAATTTGAACCCTGTATGCGGTTTTGTTTATTGAAACCCCATACGCGTTTCATATTCAAAATACCCCACACACACTTTAGTTTGTTTAGGATTGTGAATAAGATTGGATGAGAAAGTTGCAGGTTGGAAATTTGATTTCCCTCCTTTTTTACATGTTTTGTTTTATCAACTTGGTTTCTCGACTTTGACATCATCAGGTTTACACTTCATTAACTGGGTATTTCTAAAATTGCCACCATATTTTCACCCATCTCCCGAGCTTTCTAACCATTTAATTTTAAAAAAAATTAAACAACAATAACATATTATTCTTGAATTTCTTTTACCAGTGTCTCCATAGTTCTTAGAGACATATGTGTACTATTTTTTTAATAACTTTTGATCTACTTATCCAAAATTTAAAAAAATTATATATTAGCGTAGTGTACTTGGTTCTTTACATTTTATTTTATTTTAAATTGCATTTTCAATTATTTTGGTGCAAGTTATTCTTTGTGCACGAACAGGTACATGATTTTTCTAGATGTGCTCGATTCGAAAAATCATTAAAAAAAAAGATCAACAAAAAATTACAAAATACACAACTTCTAGTTCTCACTCTTAACTATCTTTCTACCAAAGGATTTGTCAAAATACTAAATCTAACTATGATTTTTTTGATGTGCACATCAAACACTATGTTATGTTTTTCAGAAAAAATCGGGATCTATTTTTCATGCACAAAGGATTTGACCCCCTTAATCCTATCCAATTTTGAAAACAAACAGTAGTTTGGAAACTATATTGAGAGTACTACAATCTTTGTTCTTTGAGTATATTGATATCTTGAGTGGATGACTCTCAATTTTCTCCTCCAAGTTCATGTTTACCTGGTTTCAAAAAAAATTAAAAGTCCACTTATACCCCCTTTTTGTACACCATCTTGGTGCACTTACTCATTATCTATTTATCCTTCTATTTGATGAGAGAGATCCTTGGTGTGGGAAAAATTTAATGGGTATATGACAAACCGGTGGTGGTGCAGATCAAGGAAGCCTTACAAGGATTAGGAGATGCACAAGCACAAAAAGCTATCCTATGGGGTTACTTCAAATCCTTCCAAGGCATGATGCAGAGTAGGGAAAGGATACCAAAGGAGATTGTAGAAAAGTATGAGGACACCATATGATTTATAGTGGAAATTTACCAATTCCTAATGAAAGTTGTTGATCCAAGAACAACATGGATCATTGCTCATGGTGTATAAAGTTGATGCAAATATTCTTGATGTCTATGCTCAACACCTTTTGAGAAAACCGGTGGATGAAAGGGAAGAGATGTTTGGAACTTATAAGGAGAAGAGTTTAAGTCTACACTCACAATTCACCAAGCCCAGAATACAAAAGAGAGTGGGGAAAGAAGTAGAGAATCTTGTTGAATATATACAAAAGAATTAGTCCATAGAGCCCGGGAGTAGAACATTTTGAAAGAGGAGGACATGGTCAAACCCAAGAAAACTAAACTGAATACTCCTCCTAAGACAAGGAAAGACAAGTCAGAACCTTCCTTCGGTGCACAAAAGCATGTCCCTCCATCAAAGCCTCAATCTAAATCATTCGATGGAGCACATAAGAGGAAGAAAAGGAAGCCAAAGAGAATCTATGTGGAAGCCACTACTGAAGAAGAGAGAATTTGATGAAGCAGTGAGAGAAGTGAAGAAGACTGCCACATTTGTCAGGGTAGTCAAGAAGCCACCATCCAGTGAAGGTCAGCCAAGCAAAAAGCTAAGAGTTGGAGCTGAGAAATCTAGAAGACCTCAACCTAGTAAGAAGCCCAAGTTTGAGCTTGATGAAGCTTTGAAGACAAGAAAGCTAGAAGGTAACTACACTATTGCGCCCCCAATTTCATTAAGTCAAATAGTTGATACAATAGTGAAGGAAGGGAATTTGAAGAATTTATTAGAATTTTATGAGAATTATAATGAAAATGATAAAATAACACTAGAAGAAGTCATTGTAGAGTATATGAATGTGTATAGTAGATCCCTGATAGAATTATCATCAATGATTCTGAAGGGTCTATATGAGATTTGTGATGCCAGAAGGCATACAAGTAGTCTAGAAGATGAGAGAATAAAAGAGTATGTATTGGTTAATTTGTGCTCTGTAATTTCTAAGAGTGAAGTAGAAAAACTTTTGAAGATTGCCAAGAATAGATTTAGAATCAAAACTAGAGTTAATAAGATCATGTTTGGAAAGGTTGATGAAGCGACTAAGGAAACAAAAGTAATTTTGAAACAAGTTTTGGAAAAGAATAAGTATGAGATAAATCCAGTGAAAGATAACACCCATCTAAAAGTGCAAACATAGGATGATACCTTCATTCTGGATGAGCAAGAAAATGAACAAGCCATAGTTGGAGATGATATTGTTGATAATCAGAAGGTTGTAGATTCCGGTGAAGCTGATCAGACTCCTTTGGTGATAAATATTGAATCAGAGAAGATAGCTAAGGAGGTGGGTAATGGAAAGGGAAAGGGTGTACAGAAAGGTAAAGAGGCAGAAGAGGCAGAGAAGGAGAAGGTTGGAGATAAGGTTGAATAGGTTCCAGTGACAAGAGACATTGTGGAGATGGACAGGTAGATTATTAGTGACACATATCTCACCAAAGGGCCTATAGATCTTAATTATCTATCTCCTTCCCAAGCACTCAAGCTTGTGGCACTTGCATAGGCCAAGGTGAGTAAGGAATTTTTGAAATATCACTCTGAAGATAAATAACTAATATCCATGGCTACAATTGTGTTGGAGAAAATTATGCTACCATTCAAGCAAGATATGGTAGACTCACCCTTCGGTAAGTTGAGGAGCATGTTAAAATCAATGGATTCTCATTTTGTGTCTAGAGAGAAATTTGTTGAAGGTAAGGTTATTAGCAAATTCAATGCTATGAAGTTAAGGACAATTTTGAAAATGGTTGAAGGTGATAGGGTTAGTTTGACTATCGGTTTAAATGCCATTTAGGAGGCATTGGACGAAGGCGATAAGATATAAAAGTCATGTCTTCTTTTGCCTGATTTCACTTTTGAGATTGATAAGAAGATTAAGGAATGTGAAGGACAATTAGCTGGTATTTCTCAATCCTTTGCCCCTCAATCAGTTTTTTCTAGAAATATTGAATCTCAGAGGATAGATCTACTTGACAAAATCAAGAGCCTTAATCAAGAAAAAGACAGGGTAGTTGGAAGAGTGGGAGAACTAAGGAACTTTGTCACTCCCTGGTTGGATATCTTGCTGAGCAGTCAGCAGGACGCTCTGAATGCTTTGAATAAGAGTGTTCCTTTAGATCTTACAGGAGTTGAGATGCATGCTTATCTATTTAGTTCTCTTATCAATATTTTGGAGAACTTGAAGAAAGGTTGGGATGATCACCTACAATCCATGAAGATAATTTTTGCAAACATTTTTAAATTTTTATAAGTTATTGAATATACCCTTGTACATAAATTTTGGCGGATTCCTACCTTTTCCATTGATGTCAAAGGGGAAGAGAGAAGAATGAAAAATTGTATATTTTCAAGGGGAGCTTGTTGAGTTGTTACAATTTTAAAGTTTTGCAGTGTATGTTAGTTTTGATCTTATAGTGTCATTTTTCATCAAGTGGTACCATCAATGACAAAGGGGGATATTGTTGGAAAGAGACACTAAATTGATAAAGATTAGTGCATGATAAATGTTTCGAGGTTGTCATTGATGGAAACTCTGATCAGAAATCACATCTAATATATGCTGAAGTGTTCTACCCGAAGTTTGATATCTATTTTTCTTAAGTATAGAAGGTGGAATACAGTATGCGACAGAATATGAATGTTGGCAATTGACACTCATCCGGTAAGGTAAATTTTATTTAGGGTTGTCATTGATGGAAACTCATCTTTAGCTTTTGGTATATCTCATTCGGTTTCATTGTCTTATCATTTTTTCTTCATTGGGCCAACTTGTAAAAACTATACACAACTAGTATACACACACTTTGTTTTATTCTGGTTAACCAGTTATTCTTGGTACCGAAAACGTGTATTTGGGACTCGCTTAAGTATAGGACCCGATTAAGGTATTTTGGGACCCCGGTAAAATAACTTGTGAAATTTATGGTAGCATGTGAATAATGACATCAACATGATCATCGAGATAATGCATATCATGCTTCATGATCCGACAGCCGACATGTTTATTTTCTTCATTGAGGCTGACATGGTGAAAAGATAAAGGGGTATTTAAGGGATAACACTTAGAGATGGATTTGATGTTAATGGTTATGTGATTTTGGATGGGAATCAGTCAAATATTGATGGTATACTATTTGGTCAGCAAGTGAAAGCTTTTGTGCATAGTTTCACGTGCGCAATGCTAACCGGTATTGTAGAACAAAGTATCAGAGAACTCCTTCAAAGGAGGTTGACAAAGCTTAAACTGGAACATGTCCAACATGGTTAGATGCACTTTATAAGTTTATTTTTGTATGAAATTATTGTGTAATGTTGTGTAAGTCAGTGAGACTTTTGTTGAGTAGTGAGCTCTAGGTGGTGAGCCTGATTGCATGTGCAATCCCATCTATGTAATATTTGTATACCTAGATCAAGCATATAGATATTGTGGGTATTAGCCCCACCATGGTTTTTCCCTTTACAAGGTTTTCCACTTATAAATATTGGTGTTATGGTGTTGATGATTTATGTGTTATTTGGTTTATGCACTTTAATTTTATTTTTTGCTAACCGGTTCATAAGAAATAATGATGCAGAGGCCTACCTAAACTCCTAATGACAAGACCAAATGAGGATAGGCTAGTGACCCTTCAACTACTCAAAAGGGTCCTATAAGGAAGGATTCTACACCTTGGATGAAACTACTCACACACTCACTAGTCATGGGTCTACTCAAGATGAGTAAGAGGCTTCAACTCTTCAAAAGTACCTTACCGGTGATCCCTACTCCTTGGGATTTTGTATTTGGTCCACACATAACATCTAAGACCCCTTTCAAGCACTGGTTTTGATCTAGGGTATCAAGTCCTTATACCCCCTTTGTAAACCTACCCCTTCAGCCAGTAGCCCTTTTATACCGGTGTTTTGGCTTTAACTCAAAAATATTCCACACACCCCTACAAAAAAATTAGCATTTCAGATTGTTGGCAAATGCACACTCCAATGAGATATTATAGGTGATTGAAGGTATTGTCATTCATGGCAACCTTACAATCATGTGATACCGGCAAGCAGACACTGGCACTAGCACCGACAGACTCTACACCAACATATAGAACACCGGCACCGAAAAGAAGAACACCAACACCCTGGCCAACAATATTTTGTATTAATGTATTTTTGTAATTAATTGTAAAATCTTTTGTAAGTCGACATGGCAGATTGTAATATGACTAATATATGTATGAGATCATTGTAGATCATTTAGGATATGATAAGATGCGAAATATGAATAGAAGGTAGCAGACCTATTATGTGAATTATTGGATAAGGGTTTATGTATGTAGAAAAGCTTAAACCAGTACTGAATCTGGCATAGCAGATGCTAATCTGAAGCAGTACAAGACATTGGATTTGTATAATCCATTTTTGCAAGTCAGTGTGACTTCTTTTTTAATTGAGCAGTGAGCTCTAGGCACTTGGCCTTTTTGCATGTGCAGGCCCCTATTGTAGCAGTAATATTCTCTTATTGGCTAGTAAGTGAATATTGTGGGTCACAAATCCCACCGAGGTTTTTCCCACCCCAGGTTTCCTCGTTAAAATGTTGTGTTATGGTGTACTTTTCATGTTGTGGTTGTTATTCTTATTTGCTGCATTATTTCTTGTTTACCAGTACATAGTTTTAATATGCTTTTCATGTTATAAGTTAAGAAAATATTATTACCGGTCAGATATTGATTCACCCCCCCACCCTCTTAGTATCTTTGGGAATCCTAACAATTGGTATCAGAGCCTAGTCATATATTTTTAGAAGCCTAACAGCTTGAGGAAGATCTTGACACCGGTAGAGATGGAAAACTTGAGAAAGCAATTGGAAATAGCTCTTTCAGACTATGATGCAAAAAAGGTGAAGAATATCAAACTTGAGGATGATCTGAAGGCTGCTCAGGATATCATTCAAGCACTTCAAGAAAATTACACTATAGCAAGGAATTAAAGAAGAGAACTTTGTGAGAAGATGCAGAAAGAGGAAGATGAAAAGGAAACTCCTAATGATTTGGTGAACCAACTAAGACAAGATAATTGTACAATGAAGAATGAGATGCAAGATATGATTATGAAATTTTGTAAAGAAATTGAAGACAAAAAGATGAATGAAGAAGACTTGGTTAGAAGACTAAATGATGCTAGAAATAAAAACACAAGACTCAGTCATGAAAATGATATGTTGAAGACATATTTGATGCACACACAAAATGACAGAGCTGAACTCATGAGACCAGAAAGGAATCTTGGAGAATGAACTGACTGCTGGAAATCAACATAAGGAGAAAATCAAGAAAAGTTTAGAAGAACTTGTTGACATGCTGAAGAATCAAAAACCTAATGGTGATACAAATGGCCTTGACTTTGAAACTGGTGAAAGCTTTGCTACTACAAACAATCATGATCATAGCAAACCGGTAAGACAACCTAATGCATACAAATTCAATGGGAAATGTTTTAACTGTAACAAGTATGGTCATAGAGAAAATCGGTGTAGATCTAGAAATTATCATAACACTATTACACCCACTGGTCAATGTTCTAAATGCAACAAAGTTTGTCATAATTCAGAAAATTGTAGAATGAATGTAAGATGTTATGTTTGTGGAAGATTTAGACACTTATCTAATCAATGCAAAACACATACCGGCATAGGATATGGGAAAGCTATTCAAAAAAACAATGTGACTTGTTATGCTTGTAACAAAATTGGACATATTGCAAAATTTTGTAGAAGCAACTCCCCACTGACAAATAACAAAGGTCCTAGTTTGAAAGGTAAAGAAAAGGTTGAAGAGGTAAAGCAAAAATTCTCAAAAAAATGGATCAGAAAGTCAGATCAGAATGTTGATGGGAATACTCCTCCACCGGTAGAACAAAGTAACACTCCACTGGCAGGAGACTCTTCATCTAACTGAAGAAAAATCCTTGAGGGTTTAGCAACAAAATGAAAAACATGCTATTACTCCCTCAATTCATGGTGAGAAGTTGAAATTACTTCTATACCGGCAAATGAGTTAAGTTGTGACCTAATCGGCGAGCATTAAATGTGGTAGTTGGAGAAAATAACATTATAAAGCAAGGGTTTTGGCTCCTTTTTCATTCACCAAGCATTCAAACCTTCGAGAGCGCAAAAATTCCCAAGCGAAGGCATCCTTAGCAAAAAAGTGAAGCAGTTCATCAAAGCATTCATCCTAAAGGCAGATTGAGGTATTTATAATCATGGCATCCTCATCCACTCCTGAATTTATTGTAAACCCTACTGCGATTGAAGTAATTAAGTGCCCTAGACCCGTTTTCAAACTGGTTCCTGAAATTGCAAAGAAAGATGATAGCATAGATGCATTTTCTCAAATTCGTAAGGGAGTAGTATATGCTAAAGACCTTAAGATGTATATACATTGTCATATAGAGGAATTAGGTGATGATGAGATCAAAAATATGTATAGGACTGTGATTTGTGATGAATCTGGAAATATCAAGCTAGAACATAAGATAGTGGAAACCCTAGGTTTTACTGAAATCCTTAGTGTCCCGGATTTTCCCAAGGATATTATAAGGATTGTGCTAAGAAGAGTTCATGGTGAATTCTTCTGGTTGGATACAATTCATAAAATCACAAAGGAAGCCGTAAAGACAGTAACAGGGTTACCTTCCACCAGTAGCAGACCTAACAGAACAAAGAAGGTCTCAAATGACACAGTGATAAACCTAACTGGTGCAACATTCGACAAAAGGTCTTTAAAGGTAAATGATGTAAAGGACATAAATGTGAGATTTATTAGTATGATCTTAGGCTACAAAGATACACATGCAAATAGGTTGAACTCAATTTCTAGCCTATGTATTAAAAGTGCTTATGACATGGTTAATGATAATGCAAGAATAGATGTATGTGAATGGCTCAAAGATGAATTGATAGACAATTTGGTGAAGATTAAAGGAGATAAGAAAGGAACATTTAGATTTGGAAATTTGCTTGTTTGTCTAATGTTGTACATAACTAAATTTGTACCTGATATTGGTGCAAGAGATTTTGGATTTGACATTCCGGTAGGAAAGCAACTATTGGATCTATTGAACAACATGGGAGAAAACCGGGAGAAAAACTTAAATGAATATTTTCAAGCATTGAAAGCTCGAATGAAAACTAGAGTAAGACTGTCACAAGCTATTGTGGACAAACATCAGAAAAAAATTTGTTTTTGTAATTAAAAAGGATGAAATCTAGATGGAGGCAGTTGTTCCTAGAACTATTTGGGTAACTGAAATGGGCTATGAAATAGATGACAATATTATTGAAACTTATGCAAAAGCCCTCCTTGAAGCACCAAAGGAACCCACTGAGAAAGTTTCTGGAAATGCTGAAACAATTGAGAGTGGAATTCAATCTAGAAAAAGGGTTAAGAAGGTCGAAGAAACAGTAAGAAAAGGAACCCGACAAGCTAAAGCAATTAAGGAAGATGTTTTGAAACAAACTGGTATAAAGGAAAGTGAGTTGGAAGGACTTCAACCAGAAGCTCATCTTTCACCAGTTGGAACCTCTTCTGAGAGTGATATGCCAGCGATATTTAAAAGGGTAGCAAGGAAAAGAAAACCCTCACCGGTACCCTCACCTACACCTAAGAAAACAAGGCAAAAGCAACAGGCAGTGAGGCCTCCAGTGAAAAAGAAGTTGACTCCTAAGAAGAAAAGGAAGGTAAAACAAGATATTGCTCCACTGGATAAACTCTTAAGTGAAATAACTGAAGATGGTAAATTGAAAAACATCAGCAAAATATACAACACACTATCTGCAAATGACAAAAAAAGTATAGAGAACAGTGTAATTTTACACTATGATATATATAAGAAATTTTTGATGGAAGTTGTTGATGAAATACCAAATGATCTGTATAGGAGATTAGAATCTAGAAGGTTAGCCATCGTTGAGTTGGACAAGAAAATCAAGATTGAGAAATTACTTGCAGTACATCCAGTTAACTCACCTGATGAAATAGACAAATTAATCAGTGAAGCAAACTAGACAGTATTCTCCACTGCTCACCAACACGTAGCACTAATGGCAGGCAGAGTAAATGAAGTCTCTGAGGAAACAACAGATGCATGGGATATATTCTTTGTAGAAAAAGAAAAACAGGAAGAATTACTTAGACCTAAAACTATCAGAGTATACCAAAAGGACAGGGACAAGGGGAAAGGTAAGGTAGGTGGACCTCCAAGCCTTAAAATAACTGACAATGTGCCCCCACCTCCTTCGGATACTCCACCGGTAGATACTATAGTCAGTCAACCGGCTACTGAGAGTATGGAGACTCCATTAGAAGATACAAATCCTGAGTCTGAAGTTTTGTACACTATAAATATAAATACTCATGAAGTAAATATTGTGGTTGATAGAGAAACCACTGAGGACAAGAAGACAAATGTGACTACTGAGTCACCGAATGCAGATGTTGAGGTTGAGGTAAATGAAACTGTAAATATAAACACAGAAAAACCTACTAAGACAGAGCAACCGATAGAGGATACCATTGGTAAACCATTAGAGAAACCTTCTGAGATACAGATGGAAAAACCGAAACAAAAGCAAGTTGAGACAGAGACAGTGCCACCGGCCAAAACTAAAAAACCTTTGTTTGTAGAAATGCAAACATAGACTGACCTACTAGAGGTCGAACCAAGCAAAGTGATTACTACAACCGATAGTATGGCTATTGTGAAGACAGTTGGACAGACATCTGGTACTTCTATGGCAGAATTCTGACCTACAAATGTAACAAAGGTCTTATTGGATTCAATAAAGAAGATCACAGAATGTAATGCACAAGCCTATAAGGCTATTGATGATACAATCCCTATTCTTAAACTGGTAGCACCTAAGTGCATTGTAGATAACAAAGATTCCTTAGGTCAACTAGACACATTTTCTAAGTTCATCACCGACAACATTTTGACAGTTGATTAAATAAATGAGGATACATTTAAAGAGAGATTGATTAAGGAAAAAGAGAAATTCTTTGAGGAAATTGTGAAGAAGAACAAGGAGAAAATGGACACCTTGTTACTAGATCTAGGGAAAACAATTTTGGATTTTAAGAAAATGTACAAGGATACTTGCAAAATAGACATCTTGACACAAGATATAGATTCAGAGATCAGAAAAACTCAAACTGAAATAAACAATGTTGCTGACAATTTGATAGGTACATCTGATTCATTTTTGGAGATAGAAAAGAAAATTGGAGATCTAGAAGAGAAAATTGAGAAGTTAGAGAAAGACAAAGAAAAGATTAAGGATAAGGCAAAGAACTTGAAATGTAGACTTGGTCCCAAACTAGATTACCTCATTTCTTTGAGAAAAGAAATTTTTGAGGCTCTGGTTCCTGGACTTAAGACACCGGAAGAGCAAACGCACATACTCACCAGTATAGTTCAGAGAACCCAAGAGGCATTACAGGAAAGCACAAGATTTAGTGACAGCCTAAAACTGATTTTGATAGATATATTTCAGATTGTAACCCACCAGCTAGAAGAATCCAGGCAAGACTCCACTGATAGCAAATGACAACCTTTGTCATTGATGTCAAAGGGGGAGTAGTAGAGATGAGAAAAATCAAAAAGTAGAGATCATCTGCTCAGGGGGAGCACACATCTGGTACAATTTGTGGTATAGTTTTTGGCATTGGACTTCAATTTTTGGATACATTCTTGAATTTTTCTCATGAGTGTTGCCATCAATGCCAATGGGGGAGATTGTTGGCAAATTCACACTCCAATGAGATATTGTAGGTGATTGAAGGTATTGTCATTGATGGAAACCTTAAAATCATGTGATATCGGTAGGCAGACAACGACACTGGCACCGACATATAGAACATCGACACTAAAAAGAAGAACACCGGCACCCTGGCCGACAACATTTTGTATTAATGTATTTTTGTAATTAATTGTAAAATATTTTGTAAGCCGACATGGTGGATTGTAATATGACTCATATATGTATGAGATCATTTTAGATCATTTAGGATATGATAAGATACGAAATATGAATAGAAGGTAGCAGACCTATTATGTGAATTATTGGATAAGGGTTTATGTATGTAGCAGAGCTTAAACCGGTACTGAATCTGGCATAGAAGATGCTAATCTGAAGCAATACAAGACATTGAGTTTGTATAATCCATTTTTGTAAGTCAGTGTGACTTCTTTTGTAATTGAGCAGTGAGCTCTAGGCACTTGGCCTTCCTACATATGTAGGCCCCTATTGTAGTAGTAATATTCTCTTATTGGCCAGTAAGTGAATATCGTGGGTCACAAATCCCACTGAGGTTTTTCCCACACCGGGTTTCCTCGTTAAAATATTGTGTTATGGTGTTCTTTTCATGTTGTGGTTGTTATTCTTATTTGCTGCATTATTTCTGGTTTGCTGGTACATGGTTTTAATATGTTTTTCATGTTATAAGTTAAGAAAATATTATTACTGGTCAGATACTGATTCACCCACCCCCCCCTCAGTATCTTTGGGAATCCTAACATGGACACCCTTTTGGAAGATATACCAATCCCCAAAATTGTTTGGTTAGATCTGCAAATATAAGGTCTACTCCCTCTAAAGGCTAAGAGACCTAATAGGGGCAATTAGCCCTATTTTCTAAAGCAACTACCTTTACCGGTAGACCAAATGAAGAATAACCTTAATAAGAATATGGGGAGTAGTGAGAAACTTCTATTTCTAGGGTTGCATGCCTGGAATCCATCATTAAGACAAAATATGGTGACTGTCCTAAAACTTGTCCTAGATAGTCACATAGAGATGCCTACCTAAACCTATTCATTTCTCCACACAACAAGGTCTCCCCTGAAACAAAACATAAAAAACACTAAAATAAAAAGGCTTATCCTATATCCCTCCAAAGGAAGAGTCTTCTAATGGACCAGAGTGCAAGATAAAGCCATTTTGGTTCAAAACCCTCTCCAAACCCTCACTTTTCGGGTCATAGACGGTAAAATAGAGGGTTCTCTCTACTCACGAATGGTTAAGAACTCATGACCACCACCAAAAGAAATCTAATTCATCTCCCTATCTACTCCATGGATGGTAGGCTTCCAATCAGTCCGTATAGTCACATACAACACCTGCAAACTCAAAAAATTTGGGAAAAACTTAATTGTTTTGAGTATTATTGCTTCATAAACTCCAACTCCAATAACAAAAACCTTGGAAATCAAGTCCACAAGGCTTATAGAACTCTCCAATGGTTTCCCACTAAATTTGGAGTAGTTTGGAGCTGTTGAAAGGCTTCCCCAAACTAAATTACAAAAAGTTGCACTTTTGCACTCAAAAGTTGCTTTTTTGCACTTTTGCTCACAAAGTTGTCATAATTCCTAGGGTTAGGATCCACACATATGGACCAAAAAAACACAATATAAACCATCTACTACCCCTTTTTACCACATTGTCCCAATTGGCTTCTCAAATTGCCTAATTGGTGACACGGGCTTACATGGTGGAGTTTATTTGCATACATGAAACACAAGACACTCTAACACATCCTAATGGTCCTAGTCTTCATCCTCAAGGTCATGAATAGCTTGTTGATGAGGTGCTCTTGCACCATACTCCCCAGGAGAAGAGATCTCAAGCCCACTTGAGATCAGAGTTTGTAAATGTGCACCATGATTGGATATTTGTTCACTTGTCATCCAGACCACCTCAGAATCTGGTTTATCTTGCCAAGCCACCAAGTACTTAATATACTCCTTGTTCCTTGTCTTCTTTGTGACTCTAGTATTAATCACTTTGCTCAACTTAGGTGATTCCTGCCTTGGAATGTCATTGTCTGCTGCAACCTATATTGGTTCCTTTTCTTCATTATTAGTACCTTTGAAAACTATAAGATCACACACATTAAAGATGGGTGATAACCCAAGATCAGGAGGAAGTTGGATCTCGTAGGAATTTTCTCCACACTTATTCAATATCTAACATGGTCCAATATTCCTCTGCATGAGTTTGGTGTATTTTCCTTTTGGTAGTCTCTCCTTCTTCAAATGTACCCATACCAAATCCACAACACTAAACTATACATCTCTCTTTTTCTTATTAGCATGAGCTTTATACTTCACTGGAGGTTGTTGGAGATGAGACTTGACTTGGTCATGCACCTCTTTAATGGCTGATGCAAAATCTTCACTATTTGCACTAATGGCTTCTTCTTTGGTTAGTTCTCTTAACTCCAACACTCCCCTTAGGTGTATGCCATAAACAATCTAAAAAGGATATTTACCGGTACTCCTATTTATGGTGTCATTGTATGAGAATTCTGCTTGTGACAAAATGTTATCCCACTTCTCTCCATGTTGCCTTGTTAAACACCTTAATAGGTTCCCCAATGATCTATTGACAACCTCAATTTTCCCATCCATTTGAGGATGGTAGGCTGATGAAAAAGCTAGGTCAATTCCCAACTTCTTCCAAAGAGTCCTCCAAAAGTGACCTATGAACTTCACATCTCTATCTAAAACATTGTTCAGGGTAAATCCATGTATACAAACTATCTCTTTGAAGAATAGGTCTGCAACATATGATGCATCACAAGAAGTCTTACATGGCAAGAAATGAGCCATTTTACTAAACCTGTCCACTACTACAAAGACATTGTCAAATCCTCTCCTTGTTCTAGGCAAACCCAACACAAAGTCCATACTTATGCTCTCCCATGGCCTAGAAGGAATGGGTAAAGGCTGATATAAACCTACATTTGTAGACTTCCCCTTGGTTTTCTGACATATGACACATGTTTCCACAAACTTTCTCACACCTGTCTGCAATTTAGGCCAAAAATAATGTCTCTTCACAAGGTCTAGGGTCTTGTCAAGACCAAAATGACCTGCCATAGCTCCACAATTATTCTCCCTAATAATATTCAACCTCATGGAACATTTAGGAATACACAACTGCACTCCCTTGAACAATAATCCATCTTGTATCAAAAACTCAGAAAACTCAATTTAATACCGGTCACTCAAAGTTTCACATACCCTGTATATTTCTCCAAAATCTCCATCAACAACATACATACTCTTCAAGTAATCAATACCAACACTCTCCATCTTGATTTGGTTGATAGTTAAGAATCTCTTTCTCAAAGCATCTGCAACTTTGTTCTTGACTCCCTTCTTGTGTTTGAGGGTAAATGTGAAGGCTTGTAGGGTCTCTACCCACTTCATATGCCAGTGATTAAGATTCTCTTGACTATTTATGAAACTAAGTGCCTGATTATCAATAAACACTATGAACTCCTTAGGAAATAAATAGTGCCTCCACTTCTTCTAGGACTATACTAGAGCATACATCTCCAAGTCATAAGATGAGTATCTTTTCTTAGCATCATTTAGCTTTTCACTAAAAAAAGAAATAGGCCTTCCTTCCTGACTGAGTACTGCTCTGATGGCCATGTGGCTTGCATCACATTCCACCTGAAATATCTTGTTGAAGTTTGGTAAGGCAAGGACTAGTTGTTCTGCAACCTTCTTCTTCAATGTCTCAAATGAATCATCTGCCTCTTTGGTCCAACTAAACCTGCACTTTTGTCCTCCCTTTATGGTATCAAGAATGGGTGCACAAACATGAGTAAATCCTCTTATGAATTTCTTATAAAAAGTTGCTAAACCATGGAAAATTCAAACATCATTCATAGTTCTAGGTGTAGGCCAAGACAACATAGCACTCACCTTCTCTTGATTTATTTTCAACTCACCTCATGAGATTACAAAACCCAAGTAGATGATCTCTTCCTGCATGAACAAACACTTCTCCAAATTGATCATTAGTTGCTCTTCATGTAACCTCTTGAGAAGGTTCTCTCCCCTTGTGTGACTAAAGATCAAGATATCATCTAAGTATACTATGACAAATTTTCCTATGAATTCCACCAAGACTTCATTCATTAACCTCATAAAGGTACTAGGGGCATTGGACAACCCAAATGGCATGACTTTCCATTAATATAACCCCTCATTATTTTTAAAAGTTGTTTTTCATTCATCCCCTGGCCTTATTCTAATTTGATGGTATCCACTTTTTAGATCCATTTTTATAAAATATTTAGCACTCCCTAAGTAATCAAGCAAATTCTCTATTCTAGGGATTGGGAACCTATACCTTATGGTTATCTTATTGATGGCTCTTGAGTCTGTACAAAGCCTCCAATTGCCTTCTCTCTTGGGTACAAGGACTATAGGTACTGCACATGGGCTTAGATTTTTGCCAATCAGTCCTGATTCAAGCAACTCTTCAATCTGCCTTGCCATTTCTGCATTCTGGTCTGGGGTGAGCTTATAGGCTACTTTGTTTTGCAATGTAGATCTGGGGATCAGATCTATACAATGACTAATGTCCCTTACCGGTGGTAGGGACCTTGGCATTCCATCTAAGATGATGCCTTGATTCTTATCAAGCAACTGTCTGACTGTCGGGTCTATGTGCTTTGGTCCTCCTTCTTTCTCTTCTGCAAACTACTCTTTCCTTGTCACCTTGGGAATAGGCATGAGGGCATAGCAAACTGCACCTTTCTCTGAAATCTCCTTCATGAACTATTTACCTTCTACTATCAACACTCTTGTATGCTTCCCTTTTGATTCCATCTCTTCCTCTATCAAAGGTAAGAGTTCTATCACCTTCCCATCTTTTTGTGATTGAGTAGGTGTTTCTCAACCCATCATGATGAGCTTTCAAGTTATATTGCCATAGTCTCCCAAATAAGAGATGGCATGCATCCATTTTGGCTATGTCAAATAGAAATCTATCCTTGTAAGACCCAACCTGAAACTCCACCCAAGCCTGCTCTTCCACCACTGCTTGCTGACCTTGGGTGAGCCATGAAACCTTATAGGGATATAGGTGAGGCAACTTCCTAAGTTTTAGCTTCTCTACTATTTCAAGTGATATAAAAAAATTTAGTGGAACTAGAGTCTATCAGAACCTTGCATACCTTTCCTCCTACCTTGCAAGTGTTTTTGAAATGAGATTTCCTTTGTGTAGGCTCCTAATAGTTATGGATTTCCTTTGTGTAGGCCTCTCCTCTTTTAGGATATCCATAACTATCAGGAGCATTCATGCTTTGATAAGTGCTTGCACTTGGCACACTTTGACAATCAGATTCCTGCACCAAATTGCTTCTCCTTTCTCCCATGGAGTTAGAAGCCTTCGCTGGACACCTATTAGCCATATGACCTTCTTGATTACAATTGTAGTACCTAGGAGGTCCTCTACCTTGGGATCTCCCTCTCGAGGGTGGTCTTCTACCCCTAAACCTCCCTATTGGAGTGTAGCCTCCTCCATGGTTGTAACTACTCTCTCCTCTATTGCCTTCTTGGTTAGAGTCTCCTTGGTATCCAAAACCATTTCCTCTACCTCTAAAAGGGCCTCTTCCTCCTCTTTGTTGTCTCCCTTTACCTCTGCCATTTTGATCCTACCTTCTCTTCAACTTATCCTCCACTTTGAGTGGCAATTGAAAGCACTTTTGGATTATCTCCGGGGTGTGGAGATTTAAGTCTTCTTGGATTGTAAATCTCAACCCATTGAGATACCTTGCCAACTTCTCATCTTCACTCTCTTTCACCTTATTCCTCACACACAACTTCATGAACTCCTTGGTATAGGAACTCACGTCTATCTCCTTTTGTTTCAAATTCTATCTCCTCCTATGCAATTGGATATTGTAATCCATTGAGACATAGGCTTCTTTCACCAAAGCTATCATCTTCTTCCATGTAGCTATTCTTCTCTTTCCCTCTTTCACCCTCTCATCTTGGATGAAATTCCACCAAGTTAGTGCAGCCCCTTTCATTTTGGATTGAGCCATCTTCACCCTCTAATGGTCTGGTATGTCTTCACTTTCAAAAAAATGTCCATAGAGTCTATCCACTCCATCACAGTGTCAGGCTCCATCTTGCCTACAAATACTAGCAGATCCATTTTCACATCCATTGTTCTTCTCTCCATGGACTTGAGGACAGTCATCAGGGGTCTCTAGTCTGCATGTACCTCTAGCTCTTCCAGCATAGGGATCTCCTCTTCATCCCCTTCTTCTCCAAAGTCTCTCTCTCCCCTCTCCACTCTATCCTTCAACTGGTCCATCTCATTTCTCAAGGACTAATTCTCAGCCCTGACTACTCTGCTCTTAGCCATCTGCTTCTTCACTAGGGCAATCAATTTTGCATTGGTCATTCTGCAAGGTACCTCATGGGATCCTTCTTCTTCTGATATCTTGTCTTCTCCTTCTCTTCCAAAGGACACTCCTTTTCTCTGATACTACTTGATGCAGAGTCCTACCCAAACTCCTAATGACAACCCCAAATGAGGTTAGGCTAGTGACCCTTCAACTACTCACAAGGGTCCTACAAGGAAGGACTCCACACCTTGGATGAAACTATTCACACAATCACTAGTCATGGGTCTACTCAAGATGAGTAAGAGGCTTCAACTCTTCAAAAGTACCTTACTGATGATCCCTACTCCTTGGGATTTTTTATTTGGTCCACACATAACATCTAAGATCCTTTCAAGTACTGGTTTTGATCTACGGTATCAATTCCTTATACCTCCTTTGTAAACCTACCCCTTCAACTAGTAGCCCTTTTAAACCAGTGTTTTGGCTTTAAATAAAAAAAAACCCACACACCCCTACAAAAAACTTAGCATTTTGGACACCCTTTTGGAAGATATAGTGATCCCCAAAATTGTTTGGTCAGATCTGCAAATATAAGGTCTACTCCCTCTAGAGGCTAAGAGACCTAATAGGGGCAATTAGTCCTATTTTCCAAAGCAACTACCTTTACCGGTAGAGAAAATGAAGAATCACCTTAATAGGAATGTGGGAGGTAGGGAGAAACTTCTAGTTCCAGGGTTGCACACCTAGAATCCATCATTAAGACAAAATATGATGATTGCCCTAAAACATGTCCTAAGTAGTCACATAGAGATGCCTACCTAAACCCATTCATTTCTCCACACAACAAGGTCTCCCCTACAACAAATTATAAAAACACTAAAATAAAAAGGCTTATCTTGCATCCCTCCAAAGGAAGAGTCTTCTAATGGACCAGAGTGCAAGATAAAGCCATTTTGGTTCAAAACCCTCTCCCAACCCTCACTGTCTAGGTCACAGTCAGTAAAATGGAGGGTTCTCTCTACTCCCGAATAGTTAAGGACTCAGACCACCACAAAAATAAACATAATTAATCTCCCTATCTACTCCATGGATGGTGGGGTTCCAATCAGTCCGTACAATCACGTACAACACCTGCAAACTCAAAATTTCTGGGAAAAACTGAATTGTTTTGAGTATTATTGCTTCATAAACTCCAACTCCAACAACAAAAACCTTATAAATAAATCCCACAAGGCTTACATAGCTCTCCAATAGTTTCCCACTGAATTTGGATTATGTTGGAGCCATTGAAAGGATTCCCCCAATCGAATTACAAAAAGTTGCACTTTTGCACTCAAAAGTTGGATTTTTGCACTTTTGCTCACAAAGTTGTCATACTTCCTAGGGTTGGGATCCACATGATGAATAACGATGAATAGTAAATACCCAATAGATACTAAGAGGGGGGGGGGTGAATCAGTATGGACAAAAACTTCTTAAACAATTTAAGCTGCAAAGACTGCACTAATTGGTAAACAATATCACCAATCTAAATCAAGGCACTACCAGGAAAACACAGTATGATTGTGAAAGACATAAACCAGTAACATCTAGATCTTCTCAAAACCTAATATCTCATCTCAACTTCACCCATATGCTTAAGCAAGTAAAACATCATAAATACAATGACCATTGGATGAGCTTACATTATCGCTTAACAAAAAACACTAAAACATCACATGAAAAAGCATCACACATAACACACTAATTTTTCACTTGGAAACCCAACTGGGAACACCATGGTGGGGATGAATACCCACCAGTTGTTCTTGAACTCTTTTGAAGTCTACTCTATTAGGAGCCTAGTCTGGTTAAAGACTTTACAACAGGTTCTGCTAGGAACTGATCCTGCTAGGGATCACCCGGTTAAGGGATGGCTAAATACCCAGTTAGAGGTTAAAACCCTGTTAAAGGTTACCTTTTTAGAGGATTTAAAGAACTCAATGATTTTGAGTCACCCTGTTAAAGGATTTACAAAAAGCCTGTTAAAGCTACCCGGTAAAGGGATTTTCCATCTACTGAAATGGTTTAGAAGTCAACAGGTAATACAATAATCTGATAATAGCACTTAATGCCAAGGCAGATCCACTTCAGTTCCTTTACATCTGCAATCACACTCTACAGATCTCTACTCACTTCTCTGGTCTGGCAAGAATCACTTCACATACATTCATTTGCCAACAACTTCAAATGAAAATCATCATCGACCTTATAGACAACAATTAGGTCGGTGGAAAAAACCTAAACCCTAAGCATCAAGGTTAACAATACAGTCGGTCCAATCCTAGTTGTTTAAACACATTACATAGGGTGACACAATCTTGAACAAATCTCAAGACATTTTGCATCATTCATTCTTTACCACTTCTGGAAGCTGATAACCCATGATGCCTTCTCCATTGTTTACTAAGATTTTGCACATTCCCGAGGTAGATAGAATTAATCTTCTTCATGCAAGATCCTCAAGGAAATTCTTCATGTGCACAAGGCTGATGTGGCAACATGATCTAATCTTAATTTCAATGCTAACTCATCACAGGATGTCATCGGTCGAATCACACAGACTTGGAATGCATCAACCAGAAACCCTGAAGCTGAGACTACCAACCGGTAGTCATATCAAATGAAACCCCGATACAAACTTTGCATATACTGGTTCACACTCCAACATACTAGTTCACTTCATACCATCATACCAGTTCACTTAATACCATCATACCAGTTCACTTACCAGTTTTGTTACTTCAATATACCAGTTCATATTTCAGCATATTGACATCAATGACAACATACAATCCCATCATATCATCAAACTCTACACATATGCCAACAATCTCCCCCTTTGGCATTGATGGCAATACACAAATATATCTCAACATCTTCTTCCATATTATATGTCTTCAATACTGTAGATATCTTCTCTACTTCACATCTTCTCCCCCTTTGACAACAATGACAAAGTGGAGGCACAAACATCCATGATCTACTATGCTGCTCCCCCTAAGGAGCAAAATCCTTCAACACATCAATCTTGAAAAGATTTGACAATGCAATACCTGACTGATGTGGAGTACATACCTTTAGTTAACCTCTTGAAGGGGAAACACCCCTAATTCACCTCTTAAATAGGTAAATGTAGCCTTCGGTAGAGGCTTGGTGAATATATCTGCTAACTGCTCCTTACTAGAAACATGTTCCAATACAACCTCTTTGTTCTGAACTTTATATTTTGCTTCTCCTGTGGACTGAGAGATACAACTTTGATTTTTTCTCATCTATGAGACTAGTCTACCACCGAGAAAGAATGCACAACCGGTTGTTCTCTTTTGGTCGTCCACATTACCAGCCCAATCGGCATCAATAAACACTTTGAGATTGAAATCATTACTATATGGATACCACAATCCATAATCTATAGTTCCCTTCAGATATCTAAGAATCCACTTGACTACTACCAAGTGGGATTCTCTTGGACTTTTCTGAAAACATGCAGCAATGCCCACTGCATGTGCAATGTCTGGTCTGTTGTGTACTACATAGTGCAACTTACCAATCATTGACCAGTATTCCTTCTCATTCACCAACATTGAGTCATATTCTTTTGACAATTTACAACTGGTCATCATTGGTGTACCAACCGGTTTGTTGTCTTCCATGCCAAAGGTCTTCAACACCTCTTTGACATACTTGGACTGAGTGATAAAGACGCCATCTTTCATTTGTTGAATCTGTAGTCCAATGAAGAACTTAATCTCTCTGATTAGTGACATCTTGAATTCCTTCTTCATTTCATCTGCAAATGCATGGCTAATCTTGTCATCTCCACCAAAAATTATGTCATCAACAAACACTTCATAGATCAAAATCTGATCTCCTTCTGTCTTCAGATAGATATTGTTGTCTTCACTTGTTCTTTTAAATCCAATCTTCACAAGATGGGAGTGTAAACATTCATACCATGCTCTAGGTGCTTGCTTCAATCCATACAAGGCTTTATGTAGCCTACATACCATATCACTGTCTTCTGATAGGGCAAACCCATCTGGCTACTCTATATACACTTCCTCTTCAAGTATTCCATTTGGGAATACAGATTTTACATCCATCTTATACACTTTGAATCCCTTGAAGGCTGCATATGCAAGTAGCATTCAAACTCCTTCCAATCTAGCTACTGGAGAAAATGTTTCTCCATAGTCTTCTCCTTCTTCTTGAGCATATCCCTTACATACCAATCTTGCTTTGTTTCTTACCACTGTGCCATCTTCATTTAGCTTGTTTCTAAAAACCCATTTGATGCCAATAACTTTTTTGTGCTCAGGTCTGGGTACAAAAGACCATGTACCATTCTTTTCTATTTGGTCAAGTTCCTCTTCCATAGGCTTAATCCAGTCTTCATCTTTGTGTGCCTCTTTAAATGTTTTGGGCTCAAATTCAGAAATCATGCAAGAATTTTATCGGACCTTTCTTCTTGTAAGAATTCCTGCATCCTTATCTCCTATGATCTACTTTGGATCATGGTGCAACTTTACATACCTAGGAATTATCTTGGTTGATTCCTCTTGCTTTTCCTCTTCATCCTCATCTTCATCTTCATCTACATCAGCATCTACTGGTGTAGGAGCACTGTTACTTGTACTTGGTTGTTTTGCAATCGATTCCGAGAAGGTTACATCCGGTTCATCTACCGCTTGCTCACTATCAGTTTCCTTAGGTTTCTCAGTGGTCTCATCAATTCTAACATTGATACTTTCAATAATTCTCTGAGTCCTATTGTTAAAACACTTGAGAGCTTTGCTCTTGGTGGAATACCCTAGGAATATTCCCTCATCACATTTTGCATCAAACTTGCTCTAGTATTCACTTCTCTTGATATAACACTTTCTACCAAACACTCTAAAGTAGCTTACTATTGGAGTCTTACCAGTCCAATACTCATAAGGAGTTTTATCCTTACCTTTCTTGATGAGTACCTGGTTCATAGTGTAGACTACAATGCTCACCGCTTATCTCCAAAAAGTGTAAGCAACCTTCCCTTGAATCAACATCGTTTTGGCTGCTTCAACTACAGTCCGGTTGTTCCTTTTTGCTAGGCCATTCTGCTATGGAGTCTGGGGGGCAGACAGTTGCCTCTTGATGTCATTCTCTTCACAGTACTTATTGAATTCTCTAGAAGTGAACTCTCCTCCTTGGTCAATTCTAAGGCATTTAATCCTCTTACCGCTTCCTTTTCAACTAGTGCTTTGAAGGCTTTAAACTTTCCAAAGCTTCAGACTTGTCTTTCAAGAATATGACCCACATCATTCTTGAGCAATCATCAGTAAGAATCATAAAGTACCTATCTCCCTAAACACTCCTAGTTTTCATAGGACCACACAAATCAATATGCACAAGATCAAGTAAATTATCTACTATGAAAGATTTATCTTTGAAGGTTGAGGAAGACATTTTCCCCAGTTGACATTCTCAGCACAAAGGATTCTCCAGTTTGTTCAACACGGGAAATCCTCTAACTGCCTTGATCTTACTGGCCTTCACAATATTATCAAAATTTACATGGCAGAGTCTCCTATGCCATATCCAACTGTCATCAAACTTAGCCATTAGACATTGACTGATATTTGTATTTAACTTAAAATAAGTTACCTTTGGTCTGCATACTGGTGGCCATCAATTCACCACTCTTTCCTTTTATTTTGCACACTCCATCTTTGAATTCCAGAGTTTGTCCTTTATCATTCAGCTGAGCAACACTCAAAAGGTAATGCCTGAGACCTTCTACCCAATACACATTATCAGCACTATTTTTTCCATTTAGAGAGATGGACCCTTTGCCTTTTACCATACATGGTGCATCATACTCTTTCAGAGACATAAACTTTCTCTAGTCACCAGTCATGTGGTGAGAACATCCACTATCAATAATCCACTCATTAGAATTATCAAAGTGGGAGACAAGAGCCTTCTTGTCTGACATATCTTCCTTAATGGCTACAAACACTATGTCTTCACTTTCTTCATCTTCTGATGCATCATCAGTGACACCTTCATCGACTGCAACAAGACAGTTTCTCCTATTTCCTCCTTTGAACTTTTTGAACTTCTCTGGTTTGTCCTTATTATCACTATTGGGACAGTTGACAGCAATGTGTCCTATCCTATTGTAAGAAAAACATTTCAAAGGGAGATTTCCTCTGTATTTTCTAGTTCCCTTAGGAAGTCTCTTGGCAAGAAGAGCTTCAAACTCCATCCAGATCTCCTCATCATCCATATCCCTACTTTGTCTGGGTTCACAACTGGTACCAACCTCTTTTCCCTTTCCGGATAATGTAATAGATGCTCTAAAGGTTGATTCAGTCTTCTGAACACTACCATCATAATTGTTTAGCTCATATGTGGTCAACTTAGCAATGATGGAATCTAGGGATACCTTTGTCTTGTCAATAGATCTCAACTCCTGAATAGTAGCAACCCTTATTGCATAGACCGGTAACAAGGATCTCAAAACTTTGCTAACAATGGTGGAATCATCCATTATACCTCCTGCACTCTTGATGTCTCCTACAATAGTTTTAATTCTTATCCCATATTGTTGAATGGTCTCTCCTTCAACCATCTGCATGTCTTCAAATTTTCCTCTAAGGCTTTCTTCCTTAGCCTGCTTCACATGCTCATCACCGCCATAGATAGACTCCAGAGTATCCCATACATATTTGGGATTGTCTTTACCCTAAACATCTATAAACTCAATATCAGATAGATTGCTGATAAGAGCTTCCATGACTTGCCCATTCTCCTAAATTTCTCTTCTTTGATCATCGGTGAGAGTACTGGTAGGGACAACATAAGTATTCTCAACATAGTTCCAGTGTTGAGCACCCATGCTTTTAATGTATATCCTCATTCTTTCCTTCCATATCTTAAAGTTATCTCTATTGAACTTAGGACCTTCCCTCTTCATCATTAGAATAGGATCTTTTCCTCAAGCGGTTAAGCTTATAGAACAGAGGACTTGGAGGATACTCTGATACCAATTGATGAATAATGATGAACAGTAAATACCCAATAGATACTGAGAGGGGGGGGGGGGGGTGAATCAGTATGGATAAAAACTTCTTAAACAATTTAAGCTGCAAAGACTGCACTAACTGGCAAACAGTATCACCGATCTAAATCAAGGCACTATTGGGAAAACATAGTATGACTGTGAAAGACATAAACTGGTAACATCTAGATCTTCTCAAAACCTAATATCTCATCTCAACTTCACCCATATTCTTAATCAAGTAAAACATCAAAAATATAATGACCATTAGATCAACTTGCATTACTGCTTAACAGAAAACACTAAAACATCACATGAAAAAGCATCACACATAACACACTGATTTTTCACGTGGAAACCCAACTGGGAAAAACCACGGTGGGGATGAATACCCACAAGTTATTCTTGAGCTCTTTTGAAGTCCGCTTTGTTAGGAGCCTAGTCTGGTTAAAGACTTTACAACAAGTTCTGCTAGGAACCGATCTTGCTAGGGATCACCTAGTTAAGGGATGGCTAAATACCCTGTTAGAGGTTAAAACCCTATTAAAGGTTACCTTGTCAGAGGATTTAAAAAACTCAATGATTTTGAGTCACCCTATTAAAGGATTTACAAAAAGCATGTTAAAGCTACCCAGTAAAGGGATTTCCCACCTACTGAAATGGTTTAGAAGTCAACAGGTAATACACTGATCTAATGACAGCACTTAATGCCAAGGAAAATCCACTTTAGTTCCTTTACATCTGCAATCACACTCTACAGATCTCTACTCACTTCTTCGATCTGGCAAGAATCACTTCACATACATTCATTTGCCAACAACTTCAAATGAAAATCATCATCGACCTTATAGACAACAATTAGGTCAGTGGCAAAAACCTAAAACCCTAAGCATCGAGGTTAACAATACAGTCAGTCCAATCCTGGCCATTTAAACACATTACATAGGGTAACACAATCTTGAACAAATCTCAAGACATTCTGCATCGTTCGTTCTTTACCACTTCTGGAAGCTGATAACCCATCACACGTTCTCCACCGTTTACTAAGATTTTGCACATTCCTGAGGTAGATAGAATCAATCTTCTTCATGCAAGATCTGATAGTTCTGATACTTAAAGATAAGTACAGATGCCTAGCTAATAAGATGAGAGGGGGGGGTGAATCATACAAACTTAATCTTTCATAAAAACATCAGATTCAACCTCGGTAACATATACTTCAGTAATATAACAAAAACTGCTAAACATGCAAACTCAAAAGCATATGAACATCATAACACTCATAACACCAGATTTAACGTGGAAACCCAAATAGGGAAAAACCACTATGGGATTTTGAACCCACTAAGAAATATACTCTTCTAGAGTATGCTCGGTTAAAAGCAAATCCTATTAAAGATTACAAAACACATTGCTAGATGTGACCCAGTTAAGGGATTTCCCTCAGATCTGTTAGGATCTTCACCTTGTTAGAAGTGACCTTGTTAAAGGATTTCAAACACTCAATCAGAATGTCACCTTGCTAGAGGGTTTTACAAATAAGCCTGTTAAGTCCACTCAGTTAAGAGATTTTCTGTTACTTCACTAAATAACAGTAATAAAAATCTATCTGCAACTTCACATCTAAAATGCTAAAGCAGATTCTTATTTGCTCAATACAATATAGACATAGAACTAATCTTTTCCATCTGCTGGGCTCTATACTTTGTTATTCAAAAATAGATCTCCAAGCTTTTGTGCTCGGTAATCACTATGTAGCATCCCTGTGCATACACTTGCCCACATGCATTATTCATCAATAGTTCCCTATTTATAAACAATTTGCCAACCGCTTAATCTCCTTGATCACATTTCCCATGATCAATCATAGCCATCAGATCTTCAAACTTTGACTAGGTTCAATGTATCCTTCGATTTGAAAAACGTTTTACCCTACCTCGAAACTTGCATACATTTCTTGGAACTTGTGCTAGGGTATTGTGGTTCAATCTAAGTTGTAGGTCTTCCTGTCGATTTTCCTTTGCCATAGATTCTTTAACAAACTTCATTCACGGTATACCAATCATTTAATCATAGCCAGCTCATCAGCTTCCTTCATTAAATAATGCATGTAATCATTTAATGTATTCTATTACAGCTCAGTTACAACTCGGTTACAACTCGATGAATACTAAACTTCACTCGGTAGACATTTTGTCTTCATTAACGGATAGCGATAACCTTAGGGTTTACCGACTACATTCCTTAGGGTTTACCGATTAGGTTCTTTACTCGATAACATAGTATAGTATTAACCTTTCAATCAATAACATATGTAGGATATCAATACAGTCTAATCATCATGATCTCATCATTGTCTAACTCGGTAATTGTTGCCCATTGAATAACTTATTTCTCCCCTTATTCATCATATTCTTTCTATGTCTTTTACTGACATCTTTATACTCATCAAATCACACTTCTCAAGATATGGCAACATCATACTGAATTAGAAAATCAATTTATTGACATCAATGACAAAATAATAATATTAAGACAGTAAACATCCTTAATCAGTTATATCCATAATCATCAACAACTTTCTCAATATCCTTATTGAAATGCCAACAATCTCTCCTTGTCTGTTATAATGCCAAATGCCAAAAAGATCCTCAAGGAAATTCTTCACACGCACAAGGCTAGCATGGCAACATGATCTAATCTTAATTTAAATGCTAGCTCATCACAGGAAGTCGTCGGTTGAATCACACAGACCACACAGACTTGGAATGCATCAACCAGAAACCTTGAAGCTGAGACTATCATCTGGTAGTCATATCAAATGAAACCCCAATACAAACTTTGCATATACCGGTTCACTCTCCAACATACTGGTTCACTTCAGACCATCATACCGGTTCACTTACCAGTTTGCTTACTTCAATATATTGGTTCATATTTCAGCATATTGACATCAATGACAACATACAATCCCATCATGTCATCAAACTCTGCACATATGCCAACACCACACACATGGACCAACCAAACACACACAAAACATGTCTAAAAACTATCAAACACAATCTAAACCATCTACTACCCCTCTTTACCACATTGTCCCAATTGGCTTCTCAAATTGCCTAATTGGAGACATGGGCTTACATGATGGGGTTTATTTGCATACATGAAACACAAGAAACTCTAACACATCCCAATGGTCCTAGTATTCATCCTTAGGGTCATGAATAGCTTGTTGATGAGGTGCTCCTGTACCAAATAAGTTCAAAAATTCACTTACCAGTAGAACATTGATTCACCCCCCCTCTCAGTGTTCTTGGATTCCAACAATTGGTATTAGAGATTAGTTCCTCAGAAGAAATCTAACAACTTGAGAAAGATCCAAAACTTGGAATCAATGGAAATTGGTATGTAGCAATAGCTTCAACTAGCTCTTGAGGATCTTGATAATATATAGGTGGAAAACAATAAATTGAAGAAGGAACTTGTTAATCTTAGAGGATCCGGTTAATACTGAAAGGGAGGGGTGAATTAATATTAACAACAATTGAAAAACTAAAACTTAGACTTATAAAACTTTCACCAAATCAAACTTTAACCATCAATAAACTTGTTTACCAGTATCGGTATATGTTGATGAACATCTTCTTAAACTAATATATCAATGCTACTCATTAAGTGTTCATAACCATGCATAAACTGAAAGTAAAGCATAACAACACATCAAAACATTCACTATATGAACACCATGATTTTCACGTGGAAACCCAAATAGGGAAAAACCACGGTGGGAATTGGTACCCACAAGAATTGTGCACTCTTTCGGAATGTGCCTTGTTAGGAGCATACAAAGAATCCATGTTAGGAGAAGACCCTGTTAGGAGTCACTCGGTTGAGGGATTTACCTGAGCCCTATTAGGAGCTTTGACCTCTTAGGATCAACCTCGCAAGAGGATTTAGAACTTAGATGATGAGTCACCCTATTAGGGGATTTACAATTTAAGGCCTGTCAGGACCTCCTCGGTTAAGGGATTTTGTCTGCTGCAACTATTAGGAAACAATAGTGAATGATCTGGTTTTTGCACTTAATTACTTGCTTGATCAGATCCAATTAAGCTCTTAGTCTGCAACACTCTGGCAAATATTCTCACACTCTGGTTTGACTTCACAGTCTTCTCAAGACCACCAACTGACACAACAAACATCATTTATACCGACATAAATAACTTTTACAACTAGGTTGGAAACTAAAACCCTAGATAAATCAATATTTTACAATACAAATCATCAATGATCATATCAAATCATCATACAATTCATTACAAAATTTTACAAGACAATATCAACCATAGAATGATCAAAAGTCTGTTAGACAGTTCAAATAACCAGAAGACAACTGAGAGGGGGGGTGAATCAGTCATCACCAGATTATCAGAACCTTAAGAAATTAAAACTTTAATACCAAAACCTAAAAGATCAATACCAGAATGCATAAACCAATTATCGAAAGAGCAGATATACCAATTAAGCATAAGAAACAATTAGAGAATAAATACCACCCATATGACACCAAGGTTTGTATGTGGAAAACCCGATAAAGGGAAAAACCATGGTGGGAAGCCTACCCATAGTCAGATAATACTTTTGTAGTATGTGATTACAAATGAGGGGCCTGCATGTGTAGGAAGGCCAACATCCTAGAACACACTACTCATTACAAAAGGAGTCTCACTAACTACATACAAATCCAGACTACAATCTGAAAGAAGGAATGCACTGCAATGATATCATATCCTATGCTTGAATACAGTTTTGGTAAGCTCAATACCGGAGGACTAAATCCTCTTACATAAACCCAACTTGATCACCAATGATCGACCAAGTCCTCTACATGATTTATTATTACATTATTCACTTCTATACATCCTTATCCCTTACATTATTATCTACAATGAGATCTTACATCATATATATACAAACCCTCGACCACAAATAATAAGGTTAGCCACCAGACAATAAAAAAATTATATAATTACATAACATATCAGACATAGACCAAAAAAATAATATCCACCCCATAAGACATCTTGAAAAAAACATTGAGAAGTCCAATCCACACGTTACATTAAGTCGGTCCATAACCTAGATAAATCGGGACCCAATTTAGGTCCACACACACTAAAGCAATGATCCCAATCAACCAAGTATCAAACATGATCACCATAAGCATCCTGAATCTCTACTAGAAGCCGCACCAACACCACTTATGCATAACATCAAAGATCTTCAACAATGCTCTACCAGTGAAAACCTCACCAGAACAACAAACCAAGCTTACCAGCATACATGATAGCATCTGATCACCAAATCAAAACCAACTGACTAAACATGAATCTGAGTAGCATGAATATGATAATATGATGAAACTATAAACTAAACTTCAACTACTGAGAGAGGGGGTGAATCAGTAGATAGAAAATAAACTAAACTTTCACCAAACAAACTTTCAACTTTGAATCAACTCATAAAGTATATCGGTTTAGACTCTTAGACAAATCTGCAAGTGCACTATAAAACTTTACCTGTTGTCCTAATACTCAGTGACATAATGTAATAGATCTTGAAACTTAAATACCATTTGACAAATCCTTAAATCACTTCACTAATACCAATAAAAATATGTTTCAGATCATTTCTGGTCATTCAAATATATCTAGGCAGATTTACCAGTCATTCAAATCAACCATATAAAAAACACATCCACAAAATCATTCACCACTTGACACAATTATTTTTCACGTGGAAACCCAAATGGGAAAAACCACGGTGGGGATGAATACCCACAAGTATTTTGAAATCTTCTGAAGTTCGCCCTGTTAGGAGCCAAGCCTTGTTAGAAGCTTATACAATAATGTCTTGTTAGGAACAGATCCGGTTAAGGACCACCCGGTTAAGGGATTGACTACAAATACCCTGTTAAAGGCAATACCCTTTTAAAGGTAACCCCAGTGGAGGATTTCAAATCCAAGCTAATGGATCACCTGGTTAGAGGATTTCAACAACAAGCCTATTAAAGCTTACCTGATTAAGGGATTTTGTTGTTGTAATGGTTAGAGAACAATACGTTCTTGACTGATATGGAAATAACACTTCCTTGTTGAAACAGATCCTTTATCGCTCCTATCTTCCTTCACAATATTTTGTAGACACACCTCCTGGTTTGACAACAATCACTTCCACACTTAACCAAATTGCCAACACAACATTGAATCAAATCATCAACCTTATAAGAAAATACATTAGGTCGGTAACACAACATAAACCCTACAAATCTTATAGAGATTAGAAACACATCGACTCAATCTTGACCATTAGATTACATGCAATCAACATTACATTCTTCTAGGCATCTACAACCATTCCTGGATCACCGCACATTGAATCTGTAACTCATCACGTGTTTGTCACTTTATACTATGCATTTGATCATTCCCAAGATAAATGGTTATCTCTTACATGCCAAATCCATTTCAAAACTCATCACATGCATCATGCTTACATGGCATCTTCATCACTGATCATCATTCGGTCATAGATCATCACAATTGATCTCCAAACTTCATCGGTTAGGATTTTGCTTCTCAATTGGTTAGGGTTATCGGTTGATCTTCACTGCATCAACACTGGTTGCTTTACTACATCATTACCGGTTGCTATTGACATCACTACCAATTTCTATTGACATCAATGACAACACTTCCAAACTTTTTCAATGCAATCTATGCTATGCTCAAAGATACCATTGCTAAATAGGAACTAAGGACAATCACAAAATCCTTAACTATCTAAGCAATTCAAACATAAAACCAATGAAATGATGTAAGATCAAATAAAATAGGAATTGTAAATCAATTCAAATAAAACTCCCTATTCCAAGATTTGCATATTGCTTCCATTGCTCTTCTCCTCTTCGTGGTATGATGGCTCTCAGATATTGCGCTGGTAACCTGCAAGTGACACAAAGATTCGAAGTTCATGATCTAGAGTCAAGATTGAGGAGGATTGGGTGCTCAATTTATAGATAATTGGATGAGATTGATTGAAAGGTGGAACAGAATGATCAAGAGGTGTGAACTCGGGTGAGCTCAAATGCAAGTTGATAGTTGAACTGTTGATTGTAGGAGTAAAACTCAATAGATTGAATAGATTAACTGAGTCAACTAATTGATGAAAGAGTTAACTGAAGGAAGAAAAAGAATGATTGGAGGAAATAAAGAGGATGACATCAAGAGTGTCATGCCCAAAATTTAGGGCAAAAACGGAACGATTTTTTTTTTTAAATACTAATTAATTAACAAGTTCGCTCACACGACAAGCATTAATGCATTTGCCAAATCTATATTCGAGCTAATTCTGAAACGAACCAAGCATCGATTATTGTTTAATTTTATTTGCGGAAATCTAACTGGTCTAATTTTATCTCCACGAGATACCTAGTCGTTAAATTTTATTAAATCAATCACGTTAAAGAAATAGGAGAGGAAGATTAATTCAATCTCCAATATGACTATATAGTCTAAACATCCATTTTTAAATTTTAATGCTCTAATTAAATTAACTAGGGCAAAATTAAGCATTTATCACATTAAATACATTTGAAATTATAAGGCTAGGCTTTATTCTTAAAATTATATATTTCTCTTTCTTTTACCTCCTATTAGTAATCATGTGGAGGTTTTTAAATATTTAAATCTCTTTTAAATACTTATTCCAAAATATAACCAGAATATATATATATATATATATATATATATATATATATATATATATATATATATATATATATATATATATATATATATATATATATATATTAATCCTTTAAAAATAACTTACCAATATAATAGTCAGTATGCCTTCCAACCCTAATTAGAGATTTTTTTATTATATATATATATATATATTAAATGACTCTAAACTATCATATTATTTTTATTTCATTTACCCTAGCCCTACCCGGGCTAGGGTTTAATCTCTTTTTTTTTATTACCACTTAATTTTCCACAGGGCCAAAACCCCATGGCGGCGGCCACGATTCTTTTTTTTTTTATGCAGGTTTTGTTTTTGAAGGGGCGACGGGGCCGAAGGCACCACTGTGTGTACACACAGTGGCGGTGCGGCACCACTGTGTGTCCACACAGTGGGAGCCGCTGGCGGCTCACACCACTGTGTGTCCACACAGTGGGAGCCGAAGCAGCCCACACTGTGTGTTCGCACAGTGCAAGCCGCGCAGCCCACACTGTGTGCACACACAGTGGGGTCCGCGAGCAAACCAAAATTCCCCTTTTTTTTTTTTTAATTATTGTTTTTTAAAATATATTTTATATAAATATATATATATATATGTTTATATTTATATAAATTTATAAATATAAAAGTTATAAGGGTGAAAATATATAAATATATTTTTTTTTCAATAAGTTTTACATGCAATTTTTTTTAAAACAAAATAACAAAGGAAAAAAATTATGTAAAATCAAATTACATGCGCACATATATATATATATATATATATATATATATATATATATATATATATATATATATATATATATATATATATATATATATATATAATTGGTATATAAACTTAGGCTCTTTTTATTTATTTATTTTAATTGCTGATAAAAAAAGAATGAAGCAAATCTATTGTTAAGCTATTTATCAACACTATTTATATATACAATTTAGAAATACAATTTAGGAAATACTATTTAGAAATACAATATACTTTTCTATAATAAATACATTCATTGATTTCTCAACTAATAAAAAAAAAAACTAATTTATTTACATGTTAACAGCAAATACAAATCATGATTTTTTGCAATTAAAATGGAGATAGATTCTCAGCTAAAAAGAAGAACTCAGATTTAAATAAAACTGACCTTTTTTTTTTATATTACAAAAGAAGCTTTTGCATGCAAATCAAAGCAATCCCTTTACTTTTTCAAAATAGAAATAGAAACATATCTGGCTTTTTACAACTCTTTCAATATTCTGAAAATATTACAAGATGTTTCTTTATTTAACTACAATATTAAATCACATGTCCTATCTCAAAATTACAACTTGCCTCTCATTCAACGAACGAGGTATATTTCTACTAACAAATTTAAACAAATAACTACAAATGGATTTAAGTATCTTCAACAATAATCTTCTGCATCTTTTCACTGTTCCTATTCTCTTCTCCTGATTTTTCCTGCATAATAAAACACAATATGACCACGGAGTGCTCACCTCCCAGCCTAGGCTAACTAGTAGCCACCCCCGAGCTCGGAGAACCAATTCCTAGATGGGTAACAAACAGGCAAGCACATAGAAGGCAAAATACATACAGATTTTCAGACACACTCCCAACTTGGCTTCACAGCACCACACTTTGGTGATGATCTTTTTAAGGGTGGTAGTGGACCAATACCCTGAGGAGAACTGCAAGTATGGAAAAACAAGTAGCCACCTCATGGCACAATAAATACATCAAAATCTCAACCCCTTATTCCTTATGCCCCCCAAAGGCATTCTAGCCTTATATCCCTCCTTATGACCCCCATTGCACAAACAGGCCATGCAGCAAGGGTCACACAAACATCCCTTGTGATCGCTCTCAAAAGAGAGTCTCTCACTCGAGGGTTGTCACTGCTACCACCCACAAGATCCTCTTCTCTCCCAAGAGTAAGAGGTCTTGAGAAAACTCCCAAAACACAACAAGCATAATGAAGGATTTTCAAATGAAATTCTAAAACAAGACATACACAAAAACACAGATTTCTTTCACCATTCATACACTCAAACACATGCAAGAAAATAACCATTTTAAAGAATAATCAAACCAACCTTATTTTGCCCAATGGTAGATTTGATATTTGAGGAAGAGCTGCCCAATCCACGAATCTTCTTTCTTCTACCCTTAGTTAAATTTTTCTATTCCAAACTATTATTTTCTTTTCAAAGTTTCTCCTGTCTCCAAAAATGGAGAGTGGGTGATTACCCTCCAATTCTCAAAAATCTTGCTTAAGAAGCTCATTCTCTCAGTTCTCACAAGTTTCTAAAAACCAAAAAGGAAAGAAAAGCAGAATGCAAAAAGACTCTCATTCCAAAAGGAAAAATCTCAACTAGATTAAAACTTCTAATTTTCAATTTTTGCACAACTCAAAAAAGCCAATTTTTAAATCATTAAAAAGATCATTTAAAAGTAGAAACTTTCCCAAAATTACCCCTAACCCCTAGGTATAGCTTATGGGCTTGAGGAAACCCTATTAAACTACCCCTAGGTGTTCATTTAACCCATTTTAAACTCCTCTGAAGTTTGTTTTCGGGTCAAACATCTGTTGACCACCCCAAATATTATATTCCCAAAGTATTTATGACAACACATTATATTATTTAAGAAAACTATAATTAAACACTTTCCCACCAAGAGACAAAAATAAAACATTTAAATTTAAATCCACACGTGTCAAGTGACACAAATAAAACACTTTTACAAAATAAAACATGAAATTGTCTCTTGTGGTTTTTACACATTAAATTTAAATAACACTTAACACTCATTCAGCATATGCTGTTACGAATAAAATACAACACAAACGGGGTGTTGTCTCTCCAAATAGACAACCCCTGGCTTACGAACATACATAAGTCTAGGTTTGGTTCTTCGTAATTTTCCATGGTCACATGGTAAATTTCCTGCGCATCTCAATTTACACATTAGTACTTCCAGATATCCATATATAATATAATTCAAAAGTATAACAATACACATCATCACTTGCATAAAATTTTCATCTGCACAGATTAAATACATCTTTTATCAAGCAAAATTCTCATAAACAATTTCATCCCAATTCACATAAACTTAACCATACATCATAGTTCTATTATCATAGTAAAGTCCTGCAAATTAAATAATGACATCTATCATTGCAATATCATCCTATCTAACAATCAAGTAATGTTCTATCTCATAAAGCATATAAGTAAAATCATCAAATCATAGCAATGTTATCCAAATCCTGAAATCATGTAAGTTCTAAGTCTCAAAATGCATCAAAATAAAGTATCCATAATAGTCTAAATATAAAATCCACTGAATGTCAGACTGAGTTGAGGTGAGGCCTCACATCCTCCCCCTCTAGGCATGAACTTCCTCCTGGAGTTCATCAAAGAGGTGGGGGTACTCTGATCTCATACATGTTGCGTCCTCCCATGAAGCCATAACCTCATCATAACAATCCCACTGGACCCTAACCTGGTCCAGCTCTCGACCTCAAAGGGCCAATGTCTGGCGTGCCAAAATGCGAATGGGCTCCAAAGCTAGCTGCCCATCCGACTCCACCTGCAAGGCATCCCAATCTAAAATGTGAGACTCATCATAGATATATTTTCTCAAAACTGAAACATGAAACACATCGTGGATGCGTGACAGGCTAGGTGGCAATGCTAAATGGTAGGCAACTGGGCCTATCCTCTCAAGAATCTCAAAAGGTCCTACAAAGCGAGGTGCGAGCTTAGAACCCTTTCCGTAACGGATTGGACTCTTATGCGGTCGCACTCTCAAGAAAACTCTGTCTCCAACCAAGTAGCTATGACCTATCCTCTTTGCATCAGCATATTTCTTCTGTCTATCCTGAACCTCTCTGAGACACTGCCTAATCAAATCCACTTGCTATTCCATATCCCGAACTAACTCAGGACCAATAGCAACTCTATCCTCTATGCGATCCCAACTCAAGGGCGTCCTGTAAGGCCTGTCGTATAATGCCTGATAGGGTGGCATCCCTAAAGAAGTATGATGCCCATTGTTATAGGCAAACTCCACTAAGGGAAGATACTCCTCCCATCGGGTCTGATGATCCATGACGTACATGCGAAGCATGTCTTCTAACACCTGATTGACCCTCTCTGTCTGACCATCCATCTCTGGGTGATAGGCTGTATTGAAATTGAGCTTAGTGCCCATAGCTGCCTGCAATGACTTCCAAAAGGAAGAAGTGAAAAGAGAATCCCTGTCAGAAATAATCTTGCGGGGCATGCCATGAAGTCTAACAATGTCTCGCAAGAATACCTGTGCTACTGCTGGATCTGTGAATGTAGTACGAACTGGTGAAAAGTGAGCTACTTTGGTTAGCTTGTCAACTGTCACCAAGATAGCATCATGGCGATGAGAAGACATAGGAAGACCAATGATGAAATCCATGGATATAGTATCCCACTTCCACTCTGGTATAGCATGAGACTGAAGCAACCCACCTGGATGGTGGTGCTCCGCCTTTACCCTCTGACACTTGAGGCATCGAGCTACTATCTCAACAATGAGTTGCCGCATTCCCGGCCAATGATACAACTGCCTCAAGTCAGCATGCAACTTCTTAACCCCGGGATGCGCTGCATAAGGAGCTCTATGAGCCTCCGTGACAATGAAATCTTGCAATCCTCCAGAGGAAGGTACATAAATGCGCCCTCTGTGGTGTAATAGTCCATCGGACTCCAAAGAATAATCCACATATTTCCCTTCTAGAAAAACCTGAGATCGTATTACCTGACCAACCTCTGCATACCATCCATCATCTGGCAAGTGCTGAAGTATACAGTCTCTCAAATCCGTGCCCATGGATATGGTGTAAACCTCGTGACGTCTCCTACTCAAGGCATCTGCAACTACATTTTCCTTTCCCTTGATGTAGTGGACATCAAAATCGTATTCGCACAAGAATTCCATCCATCTCCTCTGACGTGCATTAAGGTTCGGCTGAGTGAAGATGTACTAAAGACTCTGATGATCTGAATGCAACTCGAAGTGATGACCTAAAAGGAAGTGTCTCCACCTCACAAATGCATGCACTACTGCTGCGAGCTCAAGGTCGTGAGTGGGATAATTAAGTTCATGAGTCTTAAGTTTCCTAGACTCGAAAGCTATGGCCCTACCATCCTGCATAAGAACTACCCCTAAACCCTCTAGAGAAGCATCTGTACAAACCATGAAGTCAGCCGAAGGATCTGATACAACAAGGATAGGAGTGCTAGTAAGTGCCTTCTTGAGTTCCTGAAAGGCCTTCTCGCACTTCTCTGTCCACTCAAATTTCTTCCCTTTACGCTGAAGAGAAGTAATAGGGTGTGCGACTCTGGAGAAACCCTCCACAAAACATCAGTAATACCCTGCTAAGCCCATGAAACTCTTGACCTTTGTCACACTGGTAGGCGCTGGCCAATCCATAATAGCCCTAATCTTTGATGGGTCAACTGAGATCCCATCACCGAAAATAACGTACCCAAGGTACTTAACCTCAGACCGAAAGAAAGCACACTTCGATAGGCTACCAAACAACTAATTATCCCGCAAACACTGCAATACCTGTTTTAGGTGCTCCTCATGCTCCTTCTCATTCCGAGAATATATCAGTATATCATCGAGGAACACAACAACAAAACGGTCCAGAAAGGTATGGAACACCCCATTCATGAGGCTCATAAAAATTGCTGGGGCATTCGTAAGTCCGAACAGGACTACGGTAAACTCATAGTGACCATATCTAGTGCAAAATGCGGTCTTGTGGATATCGCTTTCCACTATTCTCAACTGATGGTATCCTGACTTCAGATCTATTTTGGAAAAGACTTTGGCACCCTGAAGCTGGTCGAATAAATCATCAATTCTGGGAAAAGGATATCGGTTCTTGATGGTTACTTTATTTAGCTGACGATAATCCATACACAATCGGAGAGATCCATCCTTCTTCTTCACGAAGATGACTGGTGCACCCCAAGGGGATACGCTAGGACGAATATGACCCTTCTCCAGAAGTTCCTCAAGCTAAATTTTAAGTTCATTTAGCTCATTTGTGGTCATCCTATAAGGTGCTTTGGAAACTAGCTCAGCTCCTGGTACTAGGTCTATATGAAAATCAATCTCTCTACGAGGAGGCATTCCCGGTAACTCTGAAGGAAATACATCTGAATATCCCTTAAGGATAGGATGGTCATCGAGCGATGTTTCTTTTTCCTCCTCTTCTCCTCTGTCACTGATAGTGATAGCAAAAAGATGACATCCCTTCCGCATGCTCCGCTTAAGCTGCATTGCGGAGATCATACGAAGAGACACGGGCCTCTGAATCCCGGTGATAACTATGGGCAAACCATGATCATCCTCACACTCGATCTTTTTCAGGCGGCAATCCATCTTGGCTCTATGGGCATAAAGCCAATCCATGCCAAGTACGATTCCGTAAGATCCAAGTGGAGTCACTCTAAGGTCTACTAAAGTGGTGGTCTTGCCAATCTGTAGCTGACATGCCCTAACCTCTGATTCCACTGACACTCTAGCTCCTGAAGCTAATTCCACTTCCCAACTGACACCCTGTCTAGTTGCCACTAGCCCGCAACACTCCACAACCAATGGAGATATAAAGAAGTCAGTAGCTCCTGAATCAAACAAAATAGATACATTGTTACCTCTGATTATACCTGTAGATTCGATAACCGTGACCTGATGCTCAGCCTGGCGGTTGTCAACCACTGCGAATACTCTATGGGACCTGCCCATATCACCAACTGTCGGCTCTAAAGTGGCCATCTGTTGACTCCCTGCCACCTGTCCCTGAGGGCAATCCCTCGCCATATGCCCCATGGCTCCACATGTAAAGCAAGCACCCCGTGCCTAAAACTGGGCACCCTGAGGCCTAGAGAATGTCTGACCTCCTATCCTACTGGATCCGCTGTACCCACCCCTGGAGGACTACTGAGTCCCCGTCGGCTGTGTGTACTGCCCCTGTGCTCTCTGATCACACTTCTGTCCCTGAGTCTGCCACTGTTTGGGCTTGGAGCCCTGCTAATACTGTGGAGGCTTCTGCCTTTGGTTCTATGGTGTCTGTTGTGGAGGAGGGGGTTTGGAGAACCCCTGAGAATTTCGGTTGTTTCCTTTCCAATGTGGTTTCTGGAATCCATAAGTCTGAGGTGCGGGATTTCGGTTCTGAAACCGATCCCTATTGTCCTGTGGTCTAACCTGAATTTCCTCGGTAATCAGTGCCTTCTTTATAGCAACCCGAAGGCTCTCTGGTGCGGACATCCTAACAGGCCTAGCTATACCGGCATTTAATCCCCTGATGAAGTGGTTTACAAGAAGTTTCTCATCCTTTAGATAATCTACATAAGGCAACAACTCAAAGAATTTACTCTCATACTGGGTTACTGACAAGCCATTCTGTTGGAGATCGTGAAATTCGTCTATATGACGCTGCCTGAAGTGTTCTGATAGGTACCTCTCACGAAACTTCTCTAAGAATATCTCCCAAGTGAGAGTATCAGGAACTAATCCGCATTTGTACTCTTCCTGTCTCCACCAAGTGGAGGCTGTCCCTCTCAGAAGATGAACTGCGACACGTGCTTTCAAGTTGCTCTCATAAGAACACAACGCAAAGCACCTCTCAAGACTCAGAAGCCATGCCTCGGCCTCTACTCCATCTGTAGAACCTTCGAAGGATGGTGGTTGGAGGCGCATGACCTCCCTGATGAGATCCCCTAGATCTCGACGAGCTCTCTCAAAATAAACTGGTTCCACCGCTGGAGGTGGTCCTGGCATATGCACAGACTCTGGCTCATTACCACCCTGACTCTCTACAGGAATCGGAGCTGGGCTCCTGCTTCATTCTCTATCAACAGATCTATGACTCCTAGAGTTATGACTCCTAACCTGAGGGTTCTCTGCTGGGATCCTTTCCTAAACTATCCCAATAAGATTCTGAATGGCTGCTAAGAGGTCTCGGTTAGGTTCATTTGGCTGTTCGGGAGGTGCTCCTGGGTTCTCCTATGGAACCGATGCCTCCCTCTCTACCTCTTCATGTGCTATGCGCACACGTCTAGGACCCCATCCGTGCTTGCGAGCTTGTAGCGTCGTCGGAGGCATCCTAAGAGAAAAATAGGGCAAAACAATTAATTAATTAATTTATTTTGGATTAATATTTAATTCAATTAAATTCAAAAGTCTGATAAAATCAATTTAAAAAAATAATTTTAAATATTCTACGGCAAAACGTAAGTGGAGTAAGGTTCCTAGTGTGGAAACCTTGCTCTGATACCAAAATGTCATGCCCAAAATTTAGGGCAAAAATGGAACGATTTTTTTTTTTTAAATACTAATTAATTAACAAGTTCGCTCACACGACAAGCATTAATGCATTTGCCAAATCTATATTCGAGCTAATTCTGAAACGAACCAAGCATCGATTATTGTTTAATTTTATTTGCGGAAATCTAACTGGTCTAATTTTATCTCCACGAGATACCTAGTCGTTAAATTTTATTAAATCAATCACGTTAAAGAAATAGGAGAGGAAGATTAATTCAATCTCCAATATGACTATATAGTCTAAACATCCATTTTTAAATTTTAATGCTCTAATTAAATTAACTAGGGCAAAATTAAGCATTTATCACATTAAATACATTTGAAATTATAAGGCTAGGCGTTATTCTTAAAATTATATATTTCTCTTTCTTTTACCTCCTATTAGTAATCATGCGGAGGTTTTTAAATATTTAAATCTCTTTTAAATACTTATTCCAAAATATAACCAGAATATATATATATATATATATTAATCCTTTAAAAATAACTTACCAATATAATAGTCAGTATGCCTTCCAACCCTAATTAGGGATTTTTTTATTATATATATATATTAAATGACTCTAAACTATCATATTATTTTTATTTCATTTACCCTAGCCCTACCCGGGCTAGGGTTTAATCTTTTTTTTTTTATTACCACTTAATTTTCCACAGGGCCGAAACCCCATGGCGGCGGCCACGATTCTTTTTTTTTATATACAGGTTTTGTTTTTGAAGGGGTGACGGGGCCGAAGGCGCCACTCTGTGTACACACAGTGGCGGCGCGGCACCACTGTGTGGACACACAGTGGTGTGAGCCGAGTGACGGGGCCGAAGGCGCCACTATGTGTACACACAGTGGCGGCGCGGCACCACTGTGTGTCCACACAATGGGAGGCGCTGGCGGCTCACACCATTGTGTGTCCACACAGTGGGAGCCAAAGCGGCCCACACTGTGTGTTCGCACAGTGCAAGTTGCGCGGCCCACACTGTGTGCACACACAATGGGGTCCGCGAGCAAACCAAAATTCCCCTTTTTTTTTTAATTATTTTTTTTTAAAATATATTATATATATATATATATATATATTTATATTTATATAAATTTATAAATATAAAAGTTATAAGGGTGAAAATATATAAATATATTTTTTTTCAATAAGTTTTACATGCAATTTTTTTTAAAACAAAATAACAAAGGAAAAACATTATGTAAAATCAAATTACATGCGCACATATAAATGTGTATATATATATATATATATATATATATATATATATACATATATATATATATATATATATATATATATATATATATATAATTGGTATATAAACTTAGGCTCTTTTTATTTATTTATTTTAATTGCTGATAAAAAAAGAATGAAGCAAATCTATTGTTAAGCTATTTATCAACACTATTTATAAATACAATTTAGAAATACAATTTAGGAAATACTATTTAGAAATACAATATACTTTTCTATAATAAATACATTCATTGATTTCTCAACTAATAAAAAAAACAACTAATTTATTTACATGTTAACAGCAAATACAAATCATGATTTTCTGCAATTAAAACGAAGATAGATTCTCAGCTAAAAAGAAGAACTCAGATTTAAATAAAACTGACCTTTTTTTTATATATTACAAAAGAAGCTTTTGCATGCAAATCAAAGCAATCCCTTTACTTTTTCAAAATAGAAATAGAAACATATCTGGCTTTTTACAACTCTTTCAATATTCTACAAATATTACAAGATGTTTCTTTATTTAACTACAATATTAAATCACATGTCCTATCTCAAAATTACAACTTGCCTCTCATTCAACGAACGAGGTATATTTCTACTAACAAATTTAAACAAATAACTGCAAATGGATTTAAGTATCTTCAACAATAATCTTCTGCATGTTTTCACTGTTCCTATTCTCTTCTCCTAACTTTTCCTGCATAATAAAACACAATATGACCACGGAGTGCTCATCTCCTAGCCTAGGCTAACTGGTAGCCACCTCCGATCTCGGAGAACCAATTCCTAGACAGGTAACAAATAGGCAAACACATAAAGGCAAAATACATACAGATTTTCAGACACACTCCCAACTTGGCTTCACAGCACCACACTTTGGTGATGATCTTTTCAAGGGTGGTAGTGGACCAATACCCTGAGGAGAACTGCAAGTATGGAAAAATAAGTAGCCACCTCATGGCACAATAAATACATCAAAATCTCAACCCCTTATTCCTTATGTCCCCCAAAGGCATTCTAGCCTTATATCCCTCCTTATGACCCCCATTGCACAAACAGGCCATGCAGCAAGGGTCACACAAAGATCCCTTGTGATCGCTCTCAAAAGAGAATCTCTCACTCGAGGGTTGTCACTGCTACCACCCACAAGATCCTCTTCTCTCCCAAGAGTAAGAGGTCTTGAGAAAACTCCCAAAACACAACAAGCATAATGAAGGATTTTCAAATGAAATTCTAAAACAAGACATACACAAAAACACAGATTTCTTTCACCATTCATACACTCAAACACATGCAAGAAAATAACCATTTTAAAGAATAATCAAACCAACCTTATTCTGCCCAATGGTAGATTTGATATTTGAGGAAGAGCTGCCCAATCCACGAATCTTCTTTCTTCTACCCTTAGTTAAATTTTTCTATTCCAAACTATTATTTTCTTTTCAAAGTTTCTCCTGTTTCCAAAAATGGAGAGTGGGTGATTACCCTCCAATTCTCAAAAATCTTGCTTAAGAAGCTCATTCTCTCAGTTCTCACAAGTTTCTAAAAACCAAAAAGGAAAGAAAAACAGAATGCAAAAAGACTCTCACTCCAAAAGGAAAAATCTCAACTAGATTAAAACTTCTAATTTTCAATTTTCGCACAACTCAAAAAAGCCAATTTTAAATCGTTAAAAAGATCATTTAAAAGTAGAAACTTGCCCAAAATTACCCCTAACCCCTAGGTATACCTTATGGGCTTTAGGAAACCCTATTAAACTACCCCTAGGTGTTCATTTAACCCATTTTAAACTCCTCTGAAGTTTATTTTTGCGTCAAACATCTGTTGACCACCTCAAATATTATATTCCCAAAGTATTTATGACAACACATTATATTATTTAAGAAAACTATAATTAAACACTTTCCCACCAAGAGACAAAAATAAAACATTTAAATTTAAATCCACACATGTGTCAAGTGACACAAATAAAACACTTTTACAAAATAAAACATGAAATTGTCTCTTGTGGTTTTTACACATTAAATTTAAATAACACTTAACATTCATGCAGCATATACTGTTACGAATAAAATACAACACAAACGGGGTGTTGTCTCTCCAAATAGACAACCCCTGGCTTACGCACATACATAAGTCTAGGTTTGGTTCTCCGTAATTTTCCATGGTGACATGGTAAATTTCCTGCGCATCTCAATTTACACATTAGTACTTCCAGATATCCGTATATAATATAATTCAAAAATATAACAATACACATCATCACTTGCATAAAATTTTCATCTGCACAGATTAAATGCATCTTTTATCAAGCAAAATTCTCATAAACAATTTCATCCCAATTCACATAAACTTAACCATACATCATAGTTCTATTATCATAGTAAAGTCCTGCAAATTAAATAACAACATCTATCATTGCAATATCATCCTATCTAACAATCATGTAATGTTCTATCTCATAAAGCATATAAGTAAAATCATCAAATCATAGCAATGTTATCCAAATCCTGAAATCATGTAAGTTCTAAGTCTCAAAATGCATCAAAATAAAGTATCCATAATAGTCTAAATATAAAATCCACTGAATGTCAGACTGAGTCGAGGTGAGGCCTCACAAAGAGCTTAATTTAGAAAAAGCTAACTGAAAGATGGAAATAGAAGTTGAAGAGATAAATTATTTAATTAATTAATTGATTTAATTAATTAATTTAGCATGTGCTTGCATTTAGATTTAGATTATTAATTTAATCTTTGCATGAGATATTATTCAAATAATTGAATTTATTAATTCAATTTAGCATTTGAATATATTTAGAACTTGACTTTGATTTTCAATTTGGTTTTTGAAATCATGCACATATATTTGAAATTTGGAAAAAATTAGAAAAATACGAAATTAAATGAAATTAAAATTTGAAGAACTAGAAGAATTAATTAGTTAATTAAATTATTTAAAAAAACTATTTAATTATGTTAGAAATGAACTTTAATTAAATAATAAAGATTATTTAAATTAAAGGAATTAAATCACAATTAACTAAATAATAAATATTTAATTAATATTTAGAAGAGGGTCGAATGATTAGATGATTGGAGATAGAAATTGAAAATCAATTTATTTAAATAATAAAGATTATTTAAATTGGGGAATTAATCAGAATTAATTAAATAATAAATATTTAATTAATATTTAGGAAATGATTAAATGATTAAATGATTAAATGATGAAAGAATAAGAAATAGAATAATTAATAAGATAATGAGGAAATATGAAATTAGAAGAAATGGATTAATTAAATTAATTAAATAATAAAGATTATTTAATCAATTAGAGGATTAGTACATGATCAATGAGACATTTTTAGGTGTCTACATTTTCCCCTCTTTGAGACAAAGTCAAAATGATGTTGTTTCAAAGAGAACGAAAAAATTCTGCCCTAGTATGCCTTGGTGATACTTAGGGTGTAATGCCCCCTCGAGAGATTGTTTGTGCATTAAAGACATGAATGATCACTCGAAATAAGAAGAATGTGAGATGAAAGATAGAAGAATGGTTAGTTGATTAGAGATAAAGATAGGTGATGTAAAAATGATATTGAGATAGAATATGAGAGAATGAACCTTAGAATGAAATAGATTGATGTTAGATGATAGAATATGATTTAGAAAGAGATGATGAGAAAAGAATCAACAAACTATCAAGAAACAGATGAGATGAGGATGAAATTGAATGAATCACGAACCTGTGTCACATATTTTATTGCATCAATATATATTCATCACTGAGCCTTATTATTGAACAATGAAGCTTAGCACATCAGGGTATAAGGAACCAAGATGCAAAGATATCTCATTGAAGAAACAAACACGTAGCAAACAAGAAGCAAACAAAGAAAAAGATAATGCCTAGCATGGCTCCTCTAGTCACTTGTGGACATCCTTGAGTAGCATAGGAACAATATCTATCGCCAAATGATAAAAAGATAAAGACTGACCCGAACAAAATTCAGCAGCTATACTGACCTTGTGCCTTCGTTCTCAGTTGCTTGATGTGATGGTTGATAATGTCTGATCTCAGAAAGTTGCAGACCCCGTTTAAGACTGGCCTGTCTAATTTTGAGTGTATCCTCTTCTATTTAAGACAAGATAATGATCACGTTGATATGGATATGATACAATTGATAAGACAGTTTGATCAGTTGATCGCAGATGTTTTGACTGGATAGTTGTATCCTTTGTTAACTTCGTGTGAAGTGTTTGCTGGATATCTGCTAGGGTATTTGTTTCTTGCAAGACATCTTATTGCAAGTTTTTTGAATTGATTGATTGATTTTTTATTTTTAGTTCTTTTCCAAGAGCTTTTTCGATGTTTTTGGATTTTGTCGATCGATATTTGAATGTTTTTGGTTGATTTTTTCAGGATCGTATTTGACTATTTTTGGATGATTTTTTCAAGACATTATATGGATGTTTTTGGTATTTCATGATTTTCAATGTTTTTAGGTTTTGAGTTTTCCAATGTTTTTGGATTTTGAGTTTTTCAATTGTTTTTGAATTTTGAGTTTTTCAATGTTTTTTTTTTTATTTTTTATTTTGAGTTTTTTTTATGTTTTTGGATTTTTTTAGGACTTTATACGCTTTTTTGGATTTTTTTCAGGAGTTTATTTGATTTTTAGGATTTTTTCAGGACTTTATCTGATTTTTTTTTTTGGATTTTTTCAGTTATGCCCCTAGTGTGCAGACCTATATGACATGATGATTTGTAGAATGCATATGGAGACAAATGAATCTTTGACATGACCTATGTGAATGCAATGTGCAGGATGAAGATGCATTTCCTATTCAAACAAGGTTGACTATGTTTGTTTTTGCATTTGAATACACCAATTGAAATGGAGGTGCAAAACATTTCATAGATAAGCGGTCAATCGATCTCTAAGGCCCTTCGGAACATTCATCTCAACACACTTAGTGACTAGGATTTACAAATGGAGACGTGGAAAACTTCCCCATTGGTTTTTGAAACTTTGATCTTCTTTTGCCCATGTGTGTGCAGATGAGTTAATTCCCGCTCGTGTTCACTAAAGATCCTTAGCATCCTATACGACTAGCTACATGAATTATTCTAACTTCAAAAGCATCCCGAATAGAGCCTCGTTGCCAGCAAGCCTTAAGAGCTCTGACGAGGTTATAGATTGTAATTTCTCAAATATTGCTCCATTTCCAGTAGGCATTCATAGCCCTAATGGAGTTACTTGCATGTTCCCATAGTCAAGGTTTTTATCGCATTTGTATACATGATATTTCAGCTATATATCATTGCTCTTTTTGCCTTGAGATGGATATTTGGCATAGCTCTTTTTATTTTTATTTTCTTGCCTTGACTTGTAAGTAATGAAACCTACTTGGGTGTGACAATTACAGCGGCGCTGAAGTAGAATTTTAAATTTTTCACTAGTCATATGATCAACTAGGTGTCTAGAATGAATTTAGAGATTTATTGTGTTTGAGGTATATCAATTGATAGATTGTGGGTTAACAAGTCTCAATTAGTAAAACCACTACCCAACCATAAGTAAAGCGTCGTCACAGGGTAATGTTGAGAATGAATGACTTTAGAACCTCAAAGACTTCATGTCTGAATATCTAAGAAAGGAAATGACCCTTGTTTTCCTTAGATGCAAATGAATGATAAACTCGATAGTTGCCTTGTTTTATTGATGCTTCTATATGAAAATGTGGAAAGTTTAAGAATGTGATGCATCTAAAAAAGAAACGACATGTAATGTTGTGTTTTAAATGATATGATATGTAGTACGGAAAGCAAAAACTAAACTAACCCAACCCTTAGGTATAAAAATTTTGTAGGTAGTTCATTGGTCTTTGTTTGAAAAGTTAGATAAAGATGTGTTTTCCAATAGGATATAAGGACTCAGCTAAGTGTACATGTTCAACATCTCCAATGTTGATTTCTTTAGTTTTTGGATTTTGTGGATCATTGGAGGGAAATCCATCTTTGGAACCCATGAATTCAGCTATAGCGTTATCATTTTCAAAGAAACCCAGTTGTGGTAGGTTCTCTCACCCCCGGTCTTTCAAGTGCAGGTGTATGAGACAAATTGGTTTCAAAGTTATGACATGAGCGAGTGTTATGTTTGTTTTTATTGATGCACTTGAAGAGGATGATGAAACAACTGTTGACAAGTTGTTCTGTGTAGTATGATCTGGATTGGTGATTTGATTTATACGGGTTTCATGAACAACTTGTGTATAGGGATTGGGATCATGAGGAGAAATGACAAGTTTATTTAAGAGGAAAGCTTGTGAAGAACATGGAGGATTATGACATGGAGATGAAGGGATGGAGAGATCTGGATCAGAATTTGGAGAAATAATGGGATCTTGTTTAGGACATGAAGGTAAAGGTATGCTTTGATCTTGTCTTGGAAAAGGATTATTATGAAGGATGGAAGAGATGTCCTGATCTTGTTTAGGAGGTGGATGTTGGATGGGAATTGAAATGACACTTTGTTCTTGAGATGAAAGGGTGTCATTTTGAATGGAATAGAAAATAGAGAGGGGATCATCATAAGATTCTTGGTTGGTGGGATCTTGATCGAAAATTGGGTAGGATGGAAGTGGTTGTTCTTGATCTTTATTTGTTTCATGACTCATTTCTTTTGATTTTGGATCATCCTCTTGACACGGGGAAGGAGTTTGGAAATGCATGGGAGATTCTTGGAATGTTTCAACCTTTTGATTTGATGAGAAAGGATTTTGAATGAGACCCTCTAAATCACGACTTGGATTGGATTGGTTTTGTGCTATGGATACCCCTTGGGAGGTTGTGTTATTAATAGAGATGGCATGGATTGGTCTTGTGTGACTTCAGGGGATGATGAAATGGTGGATAGATATGGTTGATTTGGGCTTTGGTTGAAGGGGATTTGATTTTGGGTGAAAGATGTTTGATTTTGGGTGAAAGTTGTTTGATTTTGGTTAAATGAATCCTGATTTGGACTTTGGTTGAAAAGGGTTTGAATGTTGGGTTGGTGTGAATTTTGATTTGGACTTTGGTTGAAATGGGTTTGATTTTGGTTGAACGAGGTTTGAATGTTGGGTTGATATGAATTTTGATTTGGAATTTGGTTGAATGGGGTTTGATTTTGGTTGAACAAGGTTTGAATGTTGGGTTGATATGAATTTTGATTTGGACTTTGGTTGAAAGGGATTTTATTTTGGGTGAAAGATGTTTGATTTTGGGTGAAAGTTGTTTGATTTTGGTTAAATGAATTTTGATTTGGACTTGGTTTGAAGGGGGTTTGATTTTGGTTGAAAGAGGTTTGAATGTTGGGTTGATGTGATTAGTATGATTGATGTAGTGGGTTGAAAGAAAAAGAAGGTTTATATGACTCTAATGTTGGTTGAACTGAGGTAGGAACGATTTTGTTGAAAAATGAAGGTTGGCATGTTTGAATGGTCTCACCATTAGAAGAAGGTTGGCCTAATACTGATCCCCTCATGGCCATTACTTCTATCATCATGTTTTCTAACCAGCCCCTATGGTTGTCAGGACTAGCCATGTCTGTCACTTGTTGTTGCAAAGTCTTGATCTGTTGAGCTAAGGTTTGTATGGATGGCGATGGAATAGGAATGGAAGGGATGAATCATCCACCTTCCCTATGAAATGTATAATTCCAATCCATGATGTTTACTTGTTTGGTTTGGACCTAGGATCACAAAATGTAAGATATTTTCTCCATTTCTCTGAATGTGACAATGTTTGATTAAACTTGACCAGCTTGTTTGAGTTGAGGTTGAGTTTGACTGATCCTCTGATTGTGTTTTGGACGTTTGGGGTATGACTTTCTAGGATGATTATGCAAATGATGATGAACTAAGACAGACGTATATGAGGTCTAGACAAGGACTTATATGAGGATGATAATGCAGACTCAGAATTAGGACTATGCAAAAGATGTAGGATGATAATGAGGACGTAAGTGGTACTATGCAAAAGACGTAGGACGATAATGAGGATGTAAGTAGGACTATACAAAAGACTAAGGACGATAATAAGGATGTAAGTGGGACAATGCAAAAGACTAAGGATGATAATGAGGATGTAAGTGGGACAATGCAAAAGACTAAGGACGATAATGAGGACATAAGTGGGACAATGCAAAAGACTAAGGATGATAATGAGGATGTAAGTGGGACTATGCAAAAGACTAAGGACGATAATGAGGACGTAAGTGGGACTATGCCTAAGGTCACAAGTGTGTAAGGACATTTTGAGAATCAGTTTCAAAATGGACTTTGTTTTTGGTAACCTTGTGTGTAGGACAATGTTTTGTAGTTTTCCAAATCTGAGAACAATTGTTGGTAGGTATGTATAGCTGACTGACCCAATTTTCAAACAATCTCAGAAAATTTAGAGATACATGGTATAGGGCCTGAAATAGCCCAAGGGACTGACTCAATATTGGTCTATCACAACGATACATAAAAAAGAATGGAATACAATCTTAGGCTGGATATTGGACACCATTCAGTGAGCCCCCTGCAGTAAAATACCGAAACAAGATGGATAGATAGAGAGTCTGGTAGCACTGGCTCCACTCCACGGCACACACTTCTCAGGCATGCCAGTCTCTCTTACCCTGAAGATCCAAAGATCTTATCACCAAGGGAATTTTGTCTCATAATGTAAGGTACATGAGGGGTATCTATGGGGTACGATCCACACTCCTGAAACCACTGAATGTAGGATTTAAGGAAACTAATTTGGTTCTTAGTATTAGGTTTCGAGGGATCCCGATCTAATGATGGATTCTTAGAGCAAGCCACTTAAGGCTTTAGTTGAGCTTATCGGTGCAGGGAAAGCCCCCACATACGTCGAATTTACTCAACACTCTAGCCACCTAACCAGTATATTTATATAGCGGCTCAAAAAACCCACTCGAGAGTATGCTGGGAGAGATGATATCCCCAACACATCCCAATTCAAAGTACCTCTATGGGGTGATGAAATCCCCAGTCAAAGATACCCCTCACTACGTAGAATAAAAGAAAATTTGGATGTCGTTGTCACCTCCCTTCTTTCTCCCTTAGGCCTGATAGAGGGTAGAAAGTCAGTTACTGCAACAGTAGGTCCACCCCAGACACAATGAAAAGTTCTTTTCCCTTAAGAAAATGAAAAATGATTTAATCTAATGCAGCCTGATTCACGTTCATTTTATAGCCCAAATTTAGGTGTTAGATCCGCATGTGCATGTCAATTTTAAACACCAAATCCAAGAATGAAGGCATACATGTCAATTTTAAGCATTTGTTTGATTTTTAAGCACCAAAAACCAAGTGTGAGATATACGCATGTCAATTTTAGCCCATGTTCATTTTAAGCACCAACAACGAAGTGTGAGATTATCCATGCATGTCAATTTTAACCGTTGTTGATTTTAAGCACTAAAAATTGAAGTATGAGATTATCCATGCATGTCCTTTTTAACTGTTGTTGATTTTAAGCACTAAAAATTGAAGTGTGAGATTTATCCATGTATGTCAATTTTAACTATTGTGAGATGTGCATGCAAAATTACTAATCTAATCCTCTCCGTGAATCCGCCACAGGCTGTAAATAGAAGATTAGTAGCAAAATAAACCAACAGAAAATAGAAACTAAGAACTTGATAGAGGCGATTTTGTAATACTACTTGAGCGATTGTGTGATACTTACTGAGCGAATGCGTGAATCTAATAGAGAGAATGCATAAATCTGACACAACGAATGCATGACTTTATCTGCTCGATTGCGTAACAATAACAGGTCGATTGCGTGACAGAATACAGACAACAACAAAAATTAGAAAAAAAAAAAAACAAGAAAACTAAACCCAATTAGGAACCTGCGAAACCAATTGTGAAGCCCTAGCCAAATCCCTCATCATCCATTCAATATTGATTAGATCATATTTAACTGTATAAGAAATAACTAGGCTATTATATCTATCTAAGGCCAGTTGTTCTTCTGAATCCTGTATCAATTTTTTTGCTTGGAGAAATTTTTGATATCATTTAGCTTCCCTCCTTTGTTGTTTCGTCCTTCTCGCACCTGAAATTTTGAATTGAACTTTTCTTGCCATAAACTTTGTTAATCAAATCCTGAAATAAAAAAGTAATTTTCATCCTTGATTAACCAAATTTAAGATAGAATTATACAGAATTAATAATAGACAGAAGAAAAATAAAACAACAATTAACCCTATGGATGCGTGACCCAAAAAGGGCTATTGGGAGTATTTAAAACTGAGTCAAGCTTATAGGCCCATTTCAAAATTTTGCCCTACATTTCCAAATGATTAAAATAAGTCAGTTTGAATGGCCTAGTTAGCAAGGGGGTAAAATGGAGCCGGTTGATTTTCAGAGGGTAAGGCTCGGGATTCATGTCCCACACCTTTCATTTGGCCTATGCAGTGATGTGCAACTTTCAGAATTCAGTTTGGATAAGTTTACTAGGTACCCATTTCGAGGGGTGAGCTGAAAGTGCATTCTAGGCACAAGTGCAAATTTTATTAAGTAGCCTACTTTGGGTGTTTATATCTCTTGCCATGTTTATTATCATGAATAATTTCAAAATGGATTGAATTTTATGCATAAATGTGAGTCAACATGCAAAATTTCAAGTCCTTATGAATCCGTTTGCTCAGTTTTCAAAGCTCAATCCATTTGTAGTTTGTGATGTTTGCACAAGTGTAAAAATGTCCTAGTGAGTGTCATGTCAGAATGTTTGTTCCGAGCTAATGTTGGTATAAATGGTGAGCTATGTTTCAAATTTCAAGGCTCTACCAATCTGTTTGATCGGTTTTCAAAAGAGCTCATTTTGCCATAAAATTCAGTTATCCGCACTCCAGTGTTATATCAGTTAATGTAGCCGTTTTGGTGAGCGCACCATTTGCATCCTGTCAGTTTGGTGATCTAACTGAGAATTCAAAGATTTAATATGTACTTTAAGGTACCTATGTTTCAAATTTGAGGACCCACGGAGGTCGTTTGATATTTTTGAGAAAGGCATCATGTGTTGCCAGAACATTGACTTCATCAGGTCCGCAGTGTTGACAAAGCCAGTTGGCCGTTTTCAGAAATTAATATCTCTTCACTCGGGACTCGTCTTGAGAAACCGTTTGGTAGATGTCATCCTTGTATATCAAAGTACACGCCTGTCAGATGGCGAGCTCCAAAAAGGTTTTTTGACCACATTGAAAATTACGTCTCCGCGATTAAATGCGAAAATTGTGGCCTAATTGCCTGAAAGTTGCGAAACTCAGTTTAATGATCCGAAAATGATGCCGATTGTTTCCAGAGGTTTGTTTGTTTTCCGCGAGATATTTTAGAGGTCATTTGGATGAAAACGAAATTTTTTTTTAGTCAAACCCACTCTGGGGCCCGACTTGACTTGTTGCTCCAGGCATCTTTTCAGGCAAAGTTTTAATTGTTATTTTAAAATCATATGATATATGATTCAAGGTTTAAAGTGAAAGCCAGATAGGAGGAGATTATGGACCCTAGCTTCTCACTAGACCATGAGTGGTGGTTCTTAGTCTTATTGTTTGGTAGCACGGTATGGAAAGAAGAATTTCAACTTTCATGGTGGTGTATGATATTAGCATTGTGGATTGGCATGGTTCTTAACTTTTCCAATTGGAGTCATTCAAGCAACTACAAATCAGCAACCAAGTTACATGTCCAAAATATAGAGACCACTTAAGTGAATCATTTATGATTTAAGAGTGAAGCCGAGTCATCTTGTTGAACATTGGAAACCTCCAAAGCAGATTAAATGAAGAGCCCAGCCAATCCTCCCTACGCATGGAGTGGAGTCTTGAAGATGCAGGACCATTGAAAACTCCATGGCAAATGAAATTGCCAAGTTCTCTGTGTGGATGGTGGAGGACAGGATTTTAAAAGATCTTTTAAACAAGTTTTTTGCTGGCAGCAACATCCTCCATTTGCAAGCTCCCAGCCAAAACCCCCCACGTGTTAGCAACCACAGAAAAATTCCAAAACAAATGCAATTTGCAGCCAACTCACTCCTCTTGTGTAGTGATTGAAAGGTTTAACAGCAAAACCCACTTCCTTGGCTAAATTTCCTTGCATGGAGTTTGGAGGGCAGTAGAAATACTTCCAAATCAAATGCAAACAACAATTAATCCTATCCTCCTGCGTGGCTGTTTGGAGGCCATGTTAAAACAATCAAATGCATTGAAACAACTGAGTCCTCCTACGTGGTATTTGTGGGAGGGCATCTACAGTCTTAATAAACAAATGAAGCAAATGAGAGGGGCAGCGTTGAAGGAAGTATTGAAGAGTTAAGCTTTAAATACAAATGGAAATTTCTGCAGTCTCCCCTCCCTCACGTGGTGTCTGGTGTATGAGTGTGGTGTTGTGAGAGGATAGAGTGTTCAAGAAAAAATGCAGTTTGTTGGGTGTAAAGCCACTTCCTCCCCATGTGAAGTCTCTGGTAGCAGCTACAGTAGTTAAAGAATTTCTCAAACAAATGCAATGATCAACCAATCCATTATTCCCTCTCACGTGGCAAGGTAAAGGATTAAAACTCTTGCATCAGATGTTTCAAGCAAAATAAAATGATAAAAACGCCATTAAGTTGCAGAGAAAGCTTCAAAAATGCATTCCCAGGTATAATGCATTATCCCACATTCACTATGGAGGGTAACTTTGTGGTATTTAAATGCAAAACCTTACTATAGTAATATGTCTAAGCCATAAAGGCTTTTGACAGATGGTGCCTATGGGCGCCCAAGGTGGGTCCACGTGCGAGAACACATCTCGAAGCGATAGAGGAGATGACTGAGCGACGACCGGGTGGACTCCACACAGGCACGCTTCTCAAGGCAGACAGGCAAAATTTTGCAGAGGAAGGTCGGCTTAACAAGTGAGCAAGTTCGAGATGGATCAACGGTGCGCGCTATTTCGCGAAAGGAAGATGCATGCGAGTTACACCGTGCGAAATAGCGAAAGTGAACGAGAGCCGTCCACGTGTCGTGATAGATGGTCATGTCAGTTCTGAAGATGACATGGTGATGAAGTGGCGTACAAGCAAGCAGCCTAGTGGCGGTGACATGGTCGACAGGTGGCAAAGATGAGGTGTCATCCCAGGTGGCGTCCGGTCAACCCCATCGACCAATCAGAGGCCGCCACATGGCAAGGCGTCAGAGCACAAATGGAGGCAAAAAATCAAAATTAAAATGAATAAATGATATAGTTCTGACTATATTAAAATTCGAAATATTTAAATGACTGAGCACAAATGGGAATTAATTCGCCCAGGGTCTAAATTTTGGCCAAAATATAAAGTATTATATATCGCCGGAAAGCTCTCGGAGTGAGGAATCTGTTTATGAGGTTAATTTTGACAAATGTGGGATATTTTGGAGGCAGTTTCCACGGGAACAAAATTTAGTTAGAGAGGAGACACTTGGCAATTCAGTTGCAGATTTGATTTTCTTCTCCCCTCTTTTTATTCCCAATTCTTCTCAGTTGTAAGGGTTCCAGAAATTTGGAAAAATGCTCCAGATTTGATGGCTTCCATTTTTTGAAGATCTTGACCCAAGTTTGTAAATGCTTCTGTTTGGTTTCAGGGTATAGAGATTGCAGTGCAATGTTGTAAATATGGTTTTAATTACAGGTCTTACTGGTGTCAAGCATGAGTAATTTCCCACAAGATTGTCTCTGTGATATGTTTTTTCATTATTGTGAATTCAATCCTCAAGGAGGATGAAATTTGTCATCTCAAGGAGATTGTATGATTGTTTGTAGGCATTCTTCAATGAAGAGTTTAAATTCTATAGTCAGTCATAAATAATGAAATATGTATCCAGATCTGATGAATTTGTGAATGAATCAAATAGTGCATTAATATAAAGTATTGATGCATGAATATCTTGTTTAAGGAAAACAAACTTGCATCTATGATTCATATTTGTAGTTCTGTGAGTGACTCTGTTGCCCAATGAACAAGGCACTAGTCTTTGACAGATTTGGGAATGGTCTCAGATATATATTTTAAAAGACAAATCTATTTCCCTTTATGTTTAGGGGTTAATGTTCTATCCTTCCAAAGCTCTATTTCACCTATTATTTGTATAAGATCCAGCCCATCTGTACATGTTACCTAATTTGGTGAGCTTGTGGAATGGTTTGTCTGCTCATTGTTGATGCAGTCTTATGTTTGTGATTGTTGTATTCATTGCATCAAAAGGGTGTCCCCCCCTAGGTCTAGCAGAACCTGAAGTGCAAGAGGATCATTAGGATCCTATGTTATGTTGTCCCAGCCCTGAAGTGTTTCATTGATTGAGATTGGCTATCTCATAGATAGATTTACAGGTGTCTTGGGTTATCACTTTTGGTGACCAACAAAAATAGCGACTTTGCTGGGGAGTTCATGGATTTGAATGTTTGATTGATGAGGTCAGAAGTTGAATGTATCCTTCGTTCTATCAATTTCATATCCAGCCAGTCTGTCCATTGTGTATGCATAGAGTGTGAAAGTGAATTTATGAGTTAGAAAGTGTTCCTTATTCTAGATCTACAGAGTGATATGGGGTACATGTTATATTTTATGAAGGAGTAATAGCGAATCCATTGTTGAGAGTTGTAAGAAGTTCTTGCAGCTATATGCAAATTTTTCCCCAATGTCATAATTGGGTGGCGACTCTAGTCTCTGTACCTATGCTTGAAGGAAGATTGTATTCTAGGACTTTCACAAGATTGCTTGATAATCTTATGAATCATATTAAGATGCAGATGGATCTAAGTAGCAGATGCTCAGACATGGTGCTTTCATCATAAAAGTGTTATAAAGTAGATGCAGTAAAAGATTTCAGTCACACATAACTCTGTGGTTCATACCAGTATTAAGAAGCCTAGAAGAGTGTTGATTGCAGCGAGATCAAAGGAGTAACAAAGAATTAAATTTGTGATTGAATGGTGTTCTACTGTTCAAAATATCCTCTGTGCAAGAGGTGGCGACTCTGTGATAAAAGACCGTGCTAAAGTGTAAAGTAAATCTCCAGATCTACAAGAGTTTACAGCTGCAAATCTCCAGGTATTTTTTCAGAGGTTTCAAATGCAAAGATATGTGCTCTAAAAATTAGAATGTGTAATGTCATTTTCCCATTTAGTGAACAGCACTAGTCTAGAGGGAAAGAGAGGATCTCAAAATTGATTTGCATATCTATATTGCTAAAATATTCAGTGTATGTGATCTTCCATAGTATGCAAATTTAGGAAAGATTTGTGTCAAGCAGTGATATGAATAGATCAGTATAAGGATACTTGCTTCAGGTTTTTTATTCCAGATTGTATAATCATTTGTGGGAGTAGGAAAAATGAGCAGTAAAGATTTTCAATCTTGTGTATTTCCACATAGAGCCATGCCTGATGAAGTGTCACAACCGTATAATAGGAGAAGTTTCATCATGAACCATTATGCTGCTCTGGATTTCAGAGATATTCTGGGTTACCCAAATCCCATACCCACAGAAATTAGAAAGTATTTGCCCATATTCAGTGGGAAGAAATCAGAATCAACATGTCAACATGTTAAAAGATTTTCAGATTTGATAGGAGAATTCGAAATTTGCCAAGAAGATGTATGCATGAAGTTGTTTATTTAGTCATTAAAAGAAGATGCAAGAGATTGATTCTCTTTTTTGCCAGTGAATTCTATTACCTCATGGGAAGAATTGGTTTTAGATTTCATGGATCAATTCGATGAGAAGGTGAGTGATTCTGACTTGCTGAAAGAATTCACCTGCATACAAATCAGGGAAGATGAATTGGTACCAACGTTTAATATCAGATTTTCACAAGCTTTGTCCAAAATTTCCAGAAAGTATAAACTTGATGATAAAGTATGTCTGTGTGAGGCCCTACCCCGATTCAGTTTGACATTTTTAGTTATTTGCATATGGAGACTATTATGGATGCTTTATTTTATGCTTTATGGACTTAGAACTTATATGATTCCATGATTTGGATCACACTGACATATGTTGATGCTTTATTTCATGCATGAGGATTATGAAACTTTAGATATGTTACTAGAATAGAGTTACATTATGAAGGTGAATGTCATTATTGAAAATTTGTAGGACTTCATTTTGATGATAGAAAAATGATGCATATTTATGAATGGTTCAATTTTGGGAAATTATGTTAATTGCTTATGTGAAATTGAATTTGAACGAATGAGATATTGAATTATTGTTGCCTAATGAATGAGTGTTTGATGTGCAATGGAATCCATGTATTTGATTATGTATAAATGTGATTATTTGGAATTACTAATGTGTTAATTGAGATGTGCAGGAAAATTATCCATGTGACCATGGAATTTAATGGAGAACCAAGCCTAGACCTATGTGCGTTTGTTAAGCCGGGAGTTGTCTATTTGGAGAGACAACACCCCTTTGTAATGTGTTTTATTTGTGAAAGTGTATAATGCTTGAGTGTTAAAATTAATTTGTATGTATATGTGTAAACCTACAAGAGACAAATTCCATGTGTGCTTTTTATATTGTATTTTTTATTGTGTCACTTGACACATGTGCTGATTAAGTGTCATTGATTTTGACTTGTCTCTTGGAGGGAGTTTTGTTTCTACCAAAGCCATTCAAAAACATGAGTGTGGTCCCAAATTTGCCTTGGGTAGGGAGTCTTGGGAGTGGTCAACTCAAGTTTGACCCGTAGGTAAACTTTAGTTGGGTTTCCAAAGGGTTTAATGGACTCCTAGGGTAAGTTTTTAGGCTTTTCCAAAGGTCCAAAGGGTATACCTATGGGTTAGGGGTATTTTGCAACATGTGGCTTCTCCCATGTGACTATTTAGTCACTTCAAAAAGTGGTGTTTTCAAGATGAACGAAAATTCAACTTAGAAAGTTCTTCCTAGGATAGAGAACCTTCCTTTTAGATGTCAAACTCTCTTCCCCATCTTCTTCCACCTTTTCCCTTTCCAATTTTGGTAATGTGTAAGAGTTTGGGAAGGGCAACCAATGGGAACTCACACCTCACCCAAGGGGTTGGGAAGTGTGTGAGAGGCCTTCTTAGGCAATAATTTGGAAACTTAGTGAGTAATCACCCACTCTCCTTTCTTGGAGATTATGCTTGTTTTAAAAAAAAAGTTAGTAGGTTTTTAGCACTTTTGGTGGAATTTGGAGAAAGTTAGTGTGGAATTGGGCAGCTCATCCCCAACTAAATTTAGCAAACCTTTTGGCAGAATAAGGTTGGTTACTTCTTACTTCCTCTTGTTATGTTGTAAATGTTAGTTTATGTTGTTTTGTAAAAGAAATGAGTAGTTTGTAAGAATGTGTTTTATGAAGTTTTTTTTTGTTGAAGTTAAGAAAGTGTAGTTTTCTTCTATGTATTTTGTTTTGTGTTCTTGTTGTTTTGGGAGTGTCCAAGATCT